>NW_020799125.1:8941812-9021548 GCF_003259725.1 Athene cunicularia
GGGGGGGGGGGAGGGGGGATCTTAGAGCAAACACAGGATCTACACATTTCGGTTTCTGAAGATATGTTCATTAAAGTAATTTTACTTTCCAAGTGTATCTTAACATGATTTTCTCATCCTTTCTTTTCCTCTCCTAGATAATCAAACTCTGTTCTTTGAAGGATGTCTATGGCTTGCCTTGACCAGTAATAGCCCACACACTTCAGATGATATTACAAGAACCTTTAAACACGTGAGACTATGTAAGAATTGCTTCAGTAGGTTAGACCAAGAACTGATATCCAATAGCATCGTTAGTGAATGGTTAGGGGATAGTTACAAGCAACAGAGCACACAGGTCATCCTTTCCTGACTTCATCATTCAAACCACCCATAGAAGGTCAGTATCACTCTCTTTTAATGTCAAACAGGAACTTCAAGAGTAAAATCTGAAAACAGAACCCAGGAGCTCCAACACAAATTGAGTTTCTTTCTCTAAAGGGTGCAATCCATGTGTCTCACCACACTTGTTTTAGGTCTTTACAACCACGGTACCTCAGGTGATCAGCACAGAACAGGAAAGAGAGGCAGATGTGTTGTTGTGCTGGGCAGATGTGTTCAGCATGTGATACAGTATCTGCTGTCCTCAGCATCACACATACATCGTGGCAGGAGATGCAAAAGCAGCCACACTACTGGAAAGCTCTTCCATCCCCACTGAAGCTGCCTACTTATTTAACAGCAATAGCAGAGTTAAAACAATCCCATACGACCATGTAAACCCAATTATAGCACGATAAAATGCTTGTCCAAGTATGACCATTCCTGATCAGGATAGAGTGTGCTCTGCAGTGGTATAAAGCATGCTTGCAGAGCCAGAATTGTAGCCATAACGGCAGTTACACCCAAATAACTTTATCAATTTAAAAAAAAAAAAAAAGAGACAAAACAAGAGAAAACACAGCACATCAAAATGCTGGGTGGGTTCATCTGTTATTCTAGCTGGTGTCAGAAATGGCAACATGCTCCTGTCTGCGTGGGCTGGCTGACTGTGGCTCATCCTGCCATTTTCTTGTACAGGCAGTCCCCTGCCTAGCCGGGAGTGGGTCTAACCTGGCCCTTCCCCAGAAGGGTCCCAAAGTTCTTCCTAAAAGGGGAGGACATGATGCAAAAGGGGACACTCCTGTTTAACATCTTTATTGATGATCTGGACGAGGGGATCGAGTGCACCCTCAGTCAGTTTGCAGATGACACCCAGTTGGGTGGGAGTGTTGTTCTCCTCGAGGGTAGGGAGGCTCTGCAGAGAGACCTGGCCAGGCTGGAGCCATGGGCTGAGCCCAACTGCATGAGCTTCACTAAGGCCAAATGCCGGGGGCTACCCTTGGGCCACACCAACCCCCAGCAGCGCTACAGGCTTGGGGAGGAGTGGCTGGAGAGCTGCCAGTCAGAGAGGGACCTGGGGGGGTTGATTGACAGCTGGCTGAATAGGAGCCAGCAGTGTGCTCAGGTGGCCAAGGAGGCCAATGGCATCCTGGCTTGTGTCAGCAATAGCGTGGCCAGCAGGGGCAGGAAAGGGATCTCACCCTACTCGGCACTGGTGAGGCCGCACCTTGATTACTGTGTTCAGTTTTGGGCCGCTCACTACAAAAAGGACATAGAGTTACTTGAACATGTCCAGAGAAGGGCTACAAAGCTGGTCAAGGGTCTGGAACACATGTCCTATGAGGAGCGGCTGAGGGAACTGAGATTGTTTAGTCTGGAGGAGGCTGAGGGGAGACCTCCTCACCCTCTACAACTACCTGAAAGGAGGGTGCAGAGAGCTGGGTTTGAGCCTCTTTAGCCTAGTAGAAAGCGACAGGACAAGAGGGAATGGCCTCAAGTTGTGCCAGGGAAAGTTCAGACTAGATATTAGGAAGCATTTCTTTACAGAGTGGGTTGTTAGGTGTTGGAATGGGCTGCCCAGGGAGGTGGTGGAGTCCCCATCCCTGGAGGGGTTCAAGAGTAGGGTCGATTTAGAGCTTAAGGATATGCTGTAGGTGGGAACTGTGCTAGGAGAACGGTTGGACTAGATGATCTCCAGGGTCCTTTCCAACCAAGATGATTCTGTGAAAAGCTCTGGCTGCCTACAGTGTTTTTAAAATGCACTTTTTAAACGATTAAGAGAATGTGAAAATGCACATGCCAGCAGCCCTAAAACAACTTCTACACATTCTTAATTATATGTGAACTTTCTCACATCTAGATCCTGCTCCTACCAACATCAGTAGCGAAATCTTAAGTAAATTCCCCTGGAGGACCACACTACCTGCAGCTCTACTTTAGAGCGTGCAGTTGATTCGTTTCAGATAATTAATGTTTTTCCTTGCCCCTTGCTACCCAGCCGAGACACCACAACTGCTTGTGAGAGGGCTCTCACTTAATTTCCTCACCAAGTCAGCAAGCACAAGCTGAAATCAGCCTGATGGAGTCAACTCTTCCTGGCCAGAGAAGCCACCCACAGACAATCCTGCGTGGCAGAAGTGACTGACACGTTTGGTTGGGCCATTCCCCTTTCTTTTGGCTTGGAGGGCTACATTAACAACTGACTGCATGTGCATAGCAGATCTACTTGGTCCTCCAAGAAGCCCCTTGGATGCAGGATGGCAGCCGCAGGGCTCCTACAGCTCTTGGCTTACTGCTTCAAAGCTGCCCCATGAGCACTGGATACAGCCTCTGTGGATCTGTTCCTCTGAAACACAATCAAGTGATCTGCTGTACCCATCCTGCTGCACTGCAGGATTAAATCAGTCTCAGTCACTCTTCCATGTCTCTCATGCATAACGGTTCAACCACCCCTCCCACCCCAAACACCTGACCTTGTTCCTAAACCCACAGCAAAAGCACAGGAACACACTGATGCAAACAAGGTTGCCAGCAGAACATTTTCTTACTCATTAAATACCTCAAAAACAGAAGCAAAAATAATCTGTTGTTAATTTGATAAACTCGCTTTGATAGCTTAATCTGATAGCTCAAAAGCATTGTGCCTGTTCAAACTAAACAACAACAGATAACTTGGGGAAAAAAAAAAGGGCATTCCCACAACAGGCTTTTTTTGGTAATTCATCTTCATCAGGACAAGGATCTCTCATCTTTATGTTTATGTGAGTGGTTTTCCTCCACTAAAGATACAAACCATGCTAAACCAGGGCAGATTTATATATAGTCTTTGCTCTAATTTTCTGCAGATTTCTGTGGAGTCATGTTATTGTATGACAGGACAGTAATGAATTAGTTGAGGAGCTCTAACAGGGAGCACAGTGTTTGGAGGATGAGTACATTTCAATCAACCTTTGCGGCAGATGCTGTTGACATGGATGGTGTATTACACACTAACCTAATTATTACGCATTCTTGGTGTAGTTCTCTTTAATTAGAGCAGAATGGCTGTGGTTTCAGCCATGTGTGTGACTCACAAGAATTGTGCCCATCTAAAGAAAATCTCTGTCAATCATGTTTAAACATGTTTGTTGCTTTCCCAGAAAAAAGGGCACTTTCTTCTCTGGGCAAAAAGTAAACGTCAACAGACTTGCCTTGAACATGTCTTTATTGTTAAACCCCAAACCTGCTCCCCTGACAAGGCACTGGGACACAGGAATAATCAGGGCATCTGACTGTGGCCCCATGCAAACAGCACTGAATCAAATTTTACTACCCAGGTGTAGTTACACTGGGGAACTGTTTTGAAGAAAATATGCTGCTAGGAAGAAAATATTTTGTAAAATAGTTTTTAATGAAGCAATTTATTTTTATACATTTCAAGGATCATTAGCCTTTAAAACTCTTTCAGGAAATGTCATTGGTTAGTATCTGTCATTTATCCTCTAAGTTTTGTCTTTAGTTTTATTGGGATTAATCACTAATGGGGAGTAGGAAACATTTCCACAGTGTATGAAGTTACCTTCTCTTAAACTAAACAATATGGAAATTAAACTGTAGATGAGAGGAAAAAAATCCTTCTCTTGAGATAGAGAATATGATGGAATGAAAATAAAACAGAAAAATGCACTTTACCACCCAGAGGGGAAGTCGTTTGGGGAAATGATTTGGCATCACTGCTTTCACAGTATGGACATTTCCTCTATAGCAAGGCATGCTTCCAAGTCTTAAAGAGGCTGATAAAGTTAAAAGGCAAATCAGCACTCCCAGTATGATATAGGTGTCTAGAGGCACTAGGCCAAGGTTCCACTGGCAGTTATTTATTTACATTACTGTAGCATCTAGAAGCACTAGTTTCAGACTTGAACCCCACTGTGCAGAGGTTGTGCCCACACAGAAGAAAGACACAGTTGCTACACATTTCAAGTATGAATAAACAGGAAAATCAGACTGATGGGAAAGCAGCAAAATGAGATAGGCCTATCCATCAATGTGTTGTCCAAATTCTCTGTACAGTGTGTAAATAATCTGATAGAGAATTATTAACTATCTGAAACTGTCAATGGAGAGCTCTTCCTAGGCCCAGAAATCCTGTACCACTAAAGGATATCTCTGCTGCAGCGGATGCCCAGGTGGACTGCTAATGCTTACATTAGAGTAGTCTGAGTTTAGCAGAGTGACATAAAGTTGCCACATTCATACTGATGATCCGCGCTAACATGTCCTTCCATAGGAAAAGTGCACCCTGGAGCCCTGGGAACAAGCTTCCTGGGTAACAGATCTAGACAATGCTTTCTGATGCATATGAAGCTCAAGGAAGAATGGATCACAGACAGCTTGAAAACAAATCTTCTCCAGGAAACACTTTTTACAGTGAAAACAGATTAATTTAAAAACTCAACCCTGAGTGCTTGTTTAGTAACTTTAGAAGAGCAAGGTCCTACCCCCTCTGCTAATCTACGAGTCATGCTTTCACAAACAAGGACAATGAAAGGCAGGGATAGAAAACAGGCAATAAACTCCTTTCTTAGATAAAACCTCCAGTACTACAATGTATCCCTATATGCCTCACTCTGCCACACACCTCTGTTGGAGCTTCCTTCAGGGTCGAAATTAAACAGCTCCACAAACTACTTTTAGTGCTAACTGGTGCCCAGACATGATAGGCCAGGCACTCCTGACCCTCCAACACACAGCTTTAAGAAGCTTCTTCCCATTGGCTGGGGGAAACAAGCACCAGGGGAGCAGTGCCCATTCCCTAGTACTCCTTCATGAACAATAAAGGATCAAAGCATACAAAGAGTAATCCCTTTTTTTTAACATTCTGGATAAAAATGTTTGCCCTAAAGAGCATCCTTGGACATGTGTCTCTGTTGTTTCTGTCACAGCTGTGACTTTCAGCTAAGGGCTGATGGGCTATTGCCTACTTCTGACAGTGGCCAGACCTTCCCAGCAAGATAATTTCCACTGTAAGTGAGGCACTGCCAACTCCCAGCTCTGTATCTGCTTGTTTTGGGGTAATTTTGCTGCCTGTTCAGCAGGTAGACCTACTAGAGGAAAACATGGGCAACAGAAGCCTATGGAACATGCTGCAGATGGAGACAAAGGTGTCCATTCACCAACAGGAACGTTATCTTTCATATCTCAATGGCATCAGCTGTCACATTGCTCCGAATGTTGCTTTTATGTTGATTAGTCACATGCACTGTTCCTAATCCTTGAACTAGTTCTGTGCATTTGAAGTGAACTGCATTTTAAAATCACAATTTGAGTTCAGTTTTGTCCTCCAAGCTAATAATGCCTTGCCTGAAATTAATTTGTTTCTGCTTTCATTTTGTCCCCTCACTTTGAGTAATAGGACAACAGAAGTTGGCTAAAACGAGCTAGTTGAACAGCCTTCAGTCTGTCTTTGCTTAAAGATGATTTCCACAAAAGCTGGAGATGAGGAAAGAACAAATATTTCCCTATTACAAGCAGTGGGTTAAAGTGGGAAGTTAGGTCTGATCTCTCCATGTGGAACTCCAGCTAGCCTGTATTTTAGCAAAGCAAAGGGAATGCAGAATGTGTAGGCATACCCAAATTAGCTTTAAGCTACCGAACGTGGGTACAAATGCTGCCAATATGTTGCAGCATGCACTATCTAGGTTCCTAGACTCTTTTTCAGGAGCTAACCTACACAAAAGCCTGCACTGCTCTATCTTCACTACTAAAGATACTGGCATTACCTACACAAAAACCCATGCACATAGCAGCCACACTTTAAACTGCACCGTCAGCATCCTCCCTAATGGCTCTGTATTAAAACCTTCTTACCACTGCTCTCCTGAAACAGAGATTGATTTTTCATAAACTGCTTATACTTGCCCTAGAGTATGCATTAAAAAGACATGTATTTGTTAACATCTGCAGCTACTACTAATCCAGTTGGCTGGATGTCTACAGCCAGCTCTCCCCTCTTACACACTGTAATTTTGAAAGGAAGAGAGAAGCAGATTTTATCTTTGGCAATCTCTCAAGTGCAAGTCACTCTTGCCTCCAATCCTGGCTCCAAAGCCCATTCCAAGCCTCTGTCTTACAGGTACCCTGTTCAGACTTGCAGGCCATTAGCAAAGGGGCAAAGCTGGCTCCTTTCAGACGGATAACAAATCAGCTTGTTGTCTGACTCTGCTTCTATTTAGCAATGTGCCAATTAACCCGACATTCAAAATGTTAGGACAAAGTCATTCTGAGCATGGATCTTGGATTCAGACCTCTCCCCCTGCTTTAAAAAAACAAAATAAAGCCCTAGTATTTAAAACTAATCAGTCTCTTTAAATCCCTGCCAAATACCTGTTTATGCCATGAGCAAATAATTACTTTTCTACAAGGAAGAAAGTATTAATTAAGAGTATTCATCAGACTCCTATTCTATAGGGTTTATCTGCCACAGGTGTCAGCCAGAGGTGAGAGACGGATTAGTATACAATCAAGGGCTTTCTAAGTTAAATCTCCTCCTTGTGGTTAGCTGTTAATAATGAAGTTGTCACCAGAAGAAAGAATTTAATAGTTTTAATTGGGTTTAATTACTTGTAAACTCCTGGAAAATGGACCAGCTTGATTGTAATATACAAATAATAATAATAATAATAATAATAATAATAATAATAATAATAATAATAATAATAATAATAATACTAAAAGCAAAGATACAAATGCCTGGGCCACATGTTTGAACAAAGAATCTGTGAGAATAATAATTCTTTGGTTGTAAAGTTTTATACCTTGATCAGAATTTAAGACATGAACAAGGCTTTCCTGTAATAATGGGAAATAAACCATGTGCATCCGTTCTAGTTCAAGTAGGTCCACATCTTTTTGAGGAAGAGAACACATTTAGCTCTTACTACACTTAAGTAGCTTAGCTTGCAATTTAATCTTTTTAACAGACACAGGCTACAGCTATTTGTGAGAAAAGTTGTTTTAAGTAACCACTGTAGCTCAGGAGCTGAAACCCATTTTCAGAAGTGACTTAAGTGATTACACTTCACACTTTTAAAAAAAGGATTATCCTTTTCCAAACAGAATCACTCAGCTTTTCAGACTCTAAACTTCTTTTCCCCAAAAATGAAGACATATTGTTTTACTTAAACATTGATATATCCAGCTTTAGTGGACAATCTACCGAGTTTAAATGAATAACGCCTACAGTCATCACAGTGTGACCTTGTGAAAAGTCCATGCTAGATGGAGAGAAAATAGAATTTAATCCCTTTTCTTCAGATACCTTTTCATATTAACCCTTACTATGACTCGAGAGGTACTTTCACAGTATTGCTTTTTACTAGCTATTTACTATTATTAGCTATTTACTGAAGGACTCTCTTTTTACTAGTATGTATCTGTTCAGAAATGGTTGGGGACTACACATTGGAAATTATTCCAATAAGCAAATGGGCATGTCAGTCACTAAATCCTCACATTCAAGAGCACACAGAGGCTGGAAATGTTCTCCATCTCTAAATGCATTATGATTAGGGACAAGCAGCAATGACTACACCAATTTATCCAGTGTCTGAACCTGTGAGTTCTGAAATGGATTGAAGTCCTGTGGGAATACTGTACTTAAATAAATACAGGTTAAAAACTGGGCCATGATGCTTGAGAACAAATGGAAATTATTTTTATTTAATAATACAAAAAGCTCATGACCAAAAATCTACAAATAATTTTTTAGTATACAGGGCATAAATGTCAAAAGAGGGAGTGGAATTTATACCAAGTATGTCTTTATTCCCTTCCCCTCAACACAGGAAAATAGTTGTGTTTCTATATGTAAGCCCTTGATAGCTCTGTGAAAAATACAAAACTCCCGGAAAGTTTGGTGGAAAACACATCACCATGTGTAATCCTCAGCACAACTGCATATTTTGCACACGTAACTTCCTAACAAAAGCTGTCATTTCAGTTTTTTTAAACTATTCTTTCATTAAAATCAAGTCACAATTCAGTGATACTGAAAAGCAGGTTCCCTTTACTCATACTTGTTTGACAATCCAGCATTGTTTCTGATATATATTTTATGTCAAAAATAATCCTTTAATACTTCCAAATGCCACATGTGCACTTTGCTTACAAAACCCTCTGCTCACCTAAGCTCTAGTACAAGAGGTTACATCTACACAAGCTCAGAGCATCTCCCATACCCACCATCTAAGCTGCTGTGGATCTGGTTTTGCTGTTTCTCCTGCTGCTTCTCATCAACCAGTACAGATGATAAACACAGATGTTTGCTCCCGAAATACACATTCGAAATAATCAAATGGCTGGAATTATTTACTCCCTTCTCTCCAATAATGAACTAATAATTGATATAGCAGCATGTCTAAAGTAACAGACTTTTTTATTACCTGCAGTGATTGAACGCTTTTTTAATTTAACTTAAAAAGGCATTAAATACAAGGTTTAGCCTCCAGTGGGTAAAAAAATCTCCAACTTCCTCAGAAAATCCTTTCCAAATTGTATTCATCTTGACTTAATCCATGATCTACTGAGTGAATTAGGCTCTATTTGTTTTGAAAATCTATTTTATGGAGTTCCAAGGACTGTGTTTTCCTTAGGAAGGGCTTATTCTGCCTTTCTGACCAGGATGCTTGCTAGCAGCCCTCGGCATAGGCCTCTGCAGGTTTTTAACGTCCCAAGGTGCCCCACACATATGACTAACAAAATGTAAATAAACACAGCTGAGCCAGTAAGAAATTGGAAGGTTTTCTCATTAAAGAAATAAAATAAACAGATGTCCTTAAGCACTTTGGCTCATGTTTGTCAAAGGAATGGAAAACTCTCAGATGTTTGAACAGCAGTAGTGATATAAGGCCACATCTCAAGTGTGAGAAGAAGAAAAAAAGCAACGCCATGGCACTTAGAATTAACTAATAGTTCTCAAGGGAGGGCGCTTTTGATTTGAACCTTAGCAACTTCTACAAATAGTTTTTAACAACCAAACAATAAAATGGGGTTTTATTCCTTCTCAGTTTGTAAAGTAGTAAAGGACAGATTCGACCATTAGAAGCATGAATCACCATCAGATTTGATTAAATCCCTATGGTATTTCAATCAGGTCCTGGCTTTAGGGTCCTGTGAGAGAACAAAGCAGGGAAAGCACAAGCTACTTGAAGCATTCAATGAAAGCAGGAAAAAAAAAGAAAAAAAAAAATCAACTCTGGGGTTTTACAAGGATCTCGAGTACAGCCAAGCAGGAACTTTTCAATAACTTTTTTTTTTTTTTTTAATTGGAAATTATCATTTACTTAAAGGAAAATTTTTTGTAAGAACATATAACTGCCAGTGAAACTTTTGAGGAATCAGGTTTCTTAGATCCACAACATCAATTCTGGTGAGATCAAGATAGTTCAGTTCACATATAGCCAACATACGGCAGCTATGACATTTCCCTGAAATGCTGGAAGAATCATGTTTATGTACTGTCCTCAACTGGGCCAAACAGCAACTTCAGCTATTCTGTCCAAAAGTTCTTGAGGTCCCACTATCATTGCAGGACCCTGTCCTAGTCCTTCACATACTTGCGCCACTGCAAGTCCCCCATCAGAGAGGCAAAGTTCATACAGGCTGGAAACTTGAGTGCATGCCCTGTCTCTCTCTTACTGATACCTGTCTGCTTACAACTTGGATAAATCTCAAGTTGCCACTTCTGAAATACAAAAGCAATAAAAAATATGGCTATGGTAGAAAAACACCCTCTACATCAATCATGCAATTACAAGGCAAACTGCAAGTCCCCACTGAAAGTAGCCAGAGGCGCCACTCCAGGAAAGTGACCACAAAGTCCAGGCTCAAAGGGATACAGTCTAACACAGGCAATCTAAACACCTTTCAGTTAAGGTTAACAAAATCTAGAACATGACTTTGCATGACTCTGATTTAGAAGTGGGCCATCATGTGCTTTATTGTTTTTTGCACTATGTTTTTCTTAATTCAAGCCAATTCAAGATGCTGGACAATCTCAGAAATTACATTTTTTACAGAGAATTTTATAGATTGTAATTCCCCGGTATCAGCAGACATTGTCGAAGTACTGATGAATTTCTAACACAATTCAAGAATTGAGACTATCCTATGTATTCAGTTCTTTAAGTCAATGCTAAAATAAAATCCTTTCCATTTGGTTCCAGGATTTCAGACTAACTTGCACATAAAGATGAATTTTAACTCTGTATTTTACTTTACTCACAATTTATTCTGACACCAAAATCCCAAGGAGTGTACAAACACAGAACAAGAATTGTTCCCACATTCTGGGAACACTACAAAACACTGAGAAAAAGTATTAGCTTCAAACGTACCCCTCAGGTAGGGAAAACAACGCACCCAGTGCCCACTTTTCCCCTTTTTTCTTGATACTAATCCTTCAAAAAGCATGAGAATGAATCTGCAATACAATACTTAAAATTTCTCAGACGGAAAGAGATGCAGAATTTTTTTTTTTTAATGCTCTGACAACACCAACTATGGAACAAGCTTGCAAATATCTCAGTCAGGGAAAGGGGAACAGACATGATTTGTTTTGGCATGGGAGTGCACACAATCATTTTTTGTTGTGTCTGAATTAATACCACCAAGAGTCTATCTGTGTTGCACCTAGCTGCTTCAAACAAATGGCCAAAGCCCCTTGACTTTTACCCAACTCATGTGAAACCCCAGCAGCACTGTTACAGATTTTGACCCGTTTTTCCCATTATGTTTAGTCAGTGATTTGGCAGGCAGACCTTTGCAGACATAGTAAAGACTGCAGCCATCTTCCTGTTGAATGGGAGCTCTATTATACATGCCTGAAGGGATTAAAAGGGCTGGGTGGACAGTATATTAAGCTGTAATGATGGTCTACATCTGTTGGGGTCTCTAGGACATGGTAAATATTCTGCACCCATACAGCCTGCAGAACAGGTTTCTAAAACCCCTTGAATATAATATCCAAGGTTAACTGCCTATGAAACTTTTTTTTTTTTCTTTTTCTTGTCAGAGGGCCCCCTGCTGAGTAACGAAAGGGTGGAGAAATTTCCTCGGGTTTGACAGCTTTGCTGTCCCCATCACTTAGACCGTGACTCCGTATGTTTGTGCAGGTATGCATCCATTCAACCGTGGGCAAGAAAGCAAAAGGAGATGTGAATTTGCAGGCCACTCTGACTGCCACTATAAAGGTTGTAATTGCAGTGACCGTATGGGAAAGACATTAAGACCAAATGTCTGATGACTCTGTAATCCATGGGACAGAGCAAAGAGTTTGGGTGGAGAGGACAAAAAAGGAACAACCTAGGCTGGGCTACTCATTCATGCTTCAATCTTGACTAAATTTAGTGTTTTAATTTCTATTAATTAATTCAGTGAGCAAATTATTTTTTAAACACCTCAGATGAACTGTTCATTTTCTGAGGAGCTCATATCTACATCAAGGACCACAGAGGTTTCCCTCAGAAACCAAAGAGAATTTTTACATGAAATCAGGTTAGAAAACATACATTGAAACCTTAAAGATTAATAATAACTACTACAACTACAATTGATAATCCTCTGTGTGAATTCTTCTCCCCCTTTTCTGCTTGTGTTTTTTTTTATTTCCCCCAATATCAGATTTTTTTGGACAGCTCCCTATTGCTGCCATCACCAAGGAGGAGGCAACATGCAGAATCATTTGAGATTTTATGTCTAAAGGACACAAGAGTTTAGACCCCAATATCTGAAGCTATGGCTGATGTTCCCCTCGCCCCAGAAAGGGATATTATTCTTCAGCTTGATCAACTTTATGGACTAATTCTTGGAGTGGCTGCACAGCAGCTCTACCAGTGCAACAGTCAGGATGATACTGGAATGTTAATGTTGGTCAGGGGAATGGTGAAGATCATACAAACTGACACTTTTTCTGGAGGAAGGCATACAGAACCAAGACCTCCATATGTGAGATTTAACTCAGCATGTGCATGTCTAATTACAGGCACATGAATCTTTTATGATCAATTATGGACAAAAATCAGAATTTTAGGCCTTGATACTTAATTTACTTTGAGATTAACACTTCCTACATTATTCAAGTAAGAGATTCTGAAACTCTATTAACCTCTGGCTTACTACTTCACTTGTACTTGATAGTTCAGCTCACTTAAAAATTTCTGAATTGTGTTACTATTTAATGGTTCCCAGGACAGCCTGTCTGAGTGTGCTATATTTCCCTCTTGGTTTAAGGTTTGTTCCAAAGCCCACCAAAGCCTCTGGTTGTCTTTGGATCAAGCCGTTAGCCTATAATACTTTTATAACACAATCATTTCCCTTATAGGAAAGCCCTGAGGAATTTAATACTGATGAAACAAATGAAGAACTACGAAAAGAATACTTGTAGAGAAGTTTCTCAGCCTGTTGTAACTTAATAGAAAAGGCAATTCATTCATTAAAAAAATATATTCCTGTTAGTATCATTCTTTACATTTGTATGAAAGAAACAGCCAACAAAATTTTGTCATATTACACCTTTAAAGGTCTTCCAAAGCAGACAATCCCCCGAGCTCCCATTTTCCTGTTTTCCTCTCTCCCTAGTCCCTTTTGCAGGTTGCTGCTCCAAAGTGCCCTGTCTTGGCCTAAGTGCTCTCACAGCCAACAGGAACAGCTCAGCCACTGATGACTGCTTTTGATGAACCCTTTCTCGCTCCACTCCCTGACCCCACTTCATCCTCACATCAGCTGCTCCAGAGATGGCAGCTTCTGCCTTTGTGGCAGTCCATCAGCAAGAGCTCACAAGTACTGTAGTCACAGGGCTTCTCACCTCCACAGGTCCATCATAACTCTTGCTCCATCACCATCTGCCCCCACGCAGCAGATCCCAACCCCACACCCTCCAAACTTGTGCAGGAGGCAGCAGATGAAGGCATCTGCTTCAGAGGTTTGTGCTAGGACAAAGTCAGCCCATTAGGGGAATTCTCCATGTGCATACTGCAGCCCCTACCCAGCACTAAGCATGACCACATAGCAGATCTACACGGCCTAAGTTTATGTTTCCTGATCCTGCCTAATTCTAATTTTTGCAGGTAGCAGGTTTGAACTTATACACATATACCTCAGGCTGCCGCATTTCTTACGTTCCCTGGGAAAAGTAACCACTTCAATTACCTTGTACAACACGGGTCTGAATAAATCCCTGCTTGGAAACACGTGCTTGGTTTTCAGAGGGTGCTGTTAGAAGTGTTAGCAGCATTCCAAGTGCTGCAGTAGACTTCCACACCACAAACACCATTTTATATCCTTTACAACTGCGCACATCTAACAGCGAACAATAAATCTATCTTACTAATTACACATTCAGCTTGTTATAACCATCGTAAAACAAGTACAGCTGGTAAAGCCATGAAATGATGTCAAATCATATTTCTGCTTTCTAGAGAGAAGCAGGGTTATTTTCCAGTCTCCTGACGAAGCTGACTGTTCAAAGCCATGTGTGGAAACAGCTGCCAACTAGGTCATCCACCTTTAATTAGGTAATGATATTGTCTTTTTTCCTACCCATTTAAAAGTGTTTGACATTCTGTAATTCAAAGTGACTTAAGTGTTTATCATAAAAAGCTGCCTTAGGAAGAAACTGAAGCACATGGTACTAAATCCAAGAGCCAGCATTTTCTCCTTAGTAACCAAGTTCGGCCTGTTCAGCCACAGAGAGTTACCTAAAAAAATGGAATTGCCTGCATTTCAAAGGGGGTACCTGAAGTATAGATAGCTAAAGATACAGTGCCTAGAACCCTTAAAAATGTGAGCTTCCGCAGCCATGTGGAAAGCAGAGCCACTATTCTTCATGGCAAACTAGACTGATCAACACAAAATCTCTCTTAAAAAGTTGTCTGAGATTCATAAGAAAACAGTGGTCTAACAAAAACAGTGTCTCATTCAGGCTAGAGTTAATGCTGTCTGGCTGCCTGATAGGCTCTTTCTTGCAGAAGACAGACACTGAAAGAACATCCTGATGTCCTATCTAGCAGCAGCTGAACAATACAAGCTTTTGAAAAACAAGGGGCTACTTGCAACATGAAAGGGAGGTAAATTAAATTTTCACATGTTAGAAGGAAATACCACAGGACATATTTATACAAATATGTCTGAATAAAATCGGCAGCATCTGTTTGAAAAGCTGTCTCATTAGCTGCCCCCACAGTTCCCAATGCAATTTGGCTGGACAAGCAGTAATGCTAAAAAAATTAAATTTTACCTTCCCATATCTGGATGCAAAGGTTCCCGTGAGTAAGGAGTGAAAAATAATTATCGTCTCATCCAAATCCCACACAAACACACGCTGTGATGACAGATGGGGTGGAAAAAAGAAATATAGTTACATATTAGGCAAGTGAAAGAATTCCTTCAGTCAGGAAATATGTCCTGTTGGACTAGAGCTTTTTAAGATCTCAGAGCCGTTTGGAGCACTGACTGTAGATGCTTTGTGAAAGCAGGCAAAATGAAACATCAGAAATTTTGGAACTATGTGTGTACTGGTTGTCCTGAGAGTCTGCTTTCCTAATAACCACAGAAATCTCCTGGTGCATGTCAAGTCAAGGGAACAAAACAGAAGACTTATAAAAAGCACAAAAGGAAAAAAATTGTCCATATGAAGAATAGTTTGAGATACTGATAATACAGAAATTGAACAATTATTTTGTGTCTGTAGGCTCCAGTTATATTTCTAATTTTATTCTGGCTCTTACAACTCATTATCCTGATGGTGGGATTTGCTAATAGATGCAACTGTTTATCTTTGCTGGATTTACTAAGGGGAGATAAATTAAAGTTATTACCTCAATCTCACTGTCAGCAGTTGGGGAAGGATCGTTGCTTCTTTTTGACCGGGCTCGTACCTTGCCATCTGACCCTCTGTGATGTCTGTCTGTTTCTATATCTTTTGCTGGTGTTGTTGAATATTCCCCTATTATGAAAAAAGAAATTCCATCGTAAACTAAAGTTCTGCACTTTATCAATGTAATTAAAGCACAAAACCTTTTAAGGGAGAGCATCAGAAACATTGTGAAAACACCATCAGAAAATTTTACTCTTTTCATGTCAATAGCTGACATTGTTAGAGAAATAACTTTTAACTCCTAAGAGCTGTTAAAACAATTTCAACAATCATCAAGACTGTATATATAACATTTTAAAATGGGTGTGTCACTAAAACCTTACCCCATTTTTAATTGAAAAAAAATAGCTTTTTGAATTTTACTCCCTCCCTGCTTTTCGAGAGAAATTAGAAAGGCAATGGAAAAGGAAACCAAGACCAATTCAACTTCTGATTTTTTTTTTAAATTTGATGAATTCTCAAAATTAAAAATACACTTTCAACATCAACTTCTATTTAAATATACAGAACTAGCCTTTTCAGCCATATTCCGTTTCAGAGAGGACAGTATTTTAGACATAACTGAGAAAAGACAGTCAAAGGTGAACTTCTCTTGTATAAAGTATCTGTTTTGATTGGCTTGAGTTTCATAAACCTGTCTGGATTTCACTTACCTTACATTACAAATCCTTTCCAAACATATTTTTCTTTTCACCTTGCTAAGCTGTGGCCTCTCCAGCTTCCTAGAATAACTATATTCTTCTTCAGAGAAGCTTGGATTGTGCCTAACAAGCCTTTTTTAAATTGCTCTTTCAAAAAAGGCTGAGATAAGATCTAAGGAACAGAAAATCCTCCAACTTCTTTTAGAGCAATCTGTGATCACTTCTTTTTAAAAACCAGTATTAGTTTATTTTTCTTTCAGAGCAACCACAGATGTACAGATTTGTTTCATAAGTCAGCAGACCTATAATGGGCGTATACTGTGATCATCCACAAATTATGTGGTGTTTTATATAAATGTTATTGCATGCCAATGAAAACTTTAGTAGCCAAATGATTACCTGAAGATTGTTCTTGAACAGTACATTGGAGGATCATAACCTGTCAGTAATTCCATAAACCATTTAAGTTTTGAGAATTTAAAAATTAAGTGCTCAAAGAGAGACCACAAATTTTGAAGCCTTTTTGCATGGAAATCGTCTTGAACTTTCAACTTACACAGTTTGTGTTGATTTTTTAAAGAGGGACTTTCTCTTGATCCACTTATTTATGAATGCATATGTTACATGTTGTAAGAGGTGAATATAAACCTTGGTAGAGACATGGGCTAAAAAGTCATCAGACAATGAGGAAGCTTTTTCAGAGCATGGCTGTTTGTTTTGAACTCACTGCTATCCATGTTAGTCCTCAGCACTGATCTGGGTTTTGCTTGTAATTGTTTTATCTTTTTGTACTACCTTTAGAAATCAAACCTTGCATACTCATGAAAACGACACAGAATGGTTTTAAAGAGCTTGGATGTTCTTACCTCTTTCCAAAACCCTGTGTTGCACCATGTTAGCAGAACTGTTAAGTGCTAAGAAATCTGATTTATCCATGTAAATATATGTATTTATAAAAATTCCAACAACAAGGTTATAGTGTTTATATCTACACTTGGCTGGGACTGCCAAACTGAAAACAGAAGAGATACACCTACCAGACAGTGATTCTGTGCTCTGACTGGTGATATTATGAGAAGACTCCTGCAGAGAGTAAGTGGAGGTTGGGATGGCTGAGGGGCTGATGCTGTTTGCAGACACGTACGGAGAGTTGTAGGATGAGCTGTAATACTGTGAGTACTGGCTTTGAGGAAAGCTTGGATATGATGAATATTCCTTTGAGGAAAAACAGAAACATCTAACTTCTGTGTATTTGGGTTTATCTTATAAATTAATAAGGCACCACAAGGGCAGTGTTATCTACACATGCAGCAAGTCATGGTTCAGGAATATTTCACTAAAGAACCATGTTTCATTCACTTACAAAATGACGTTTCTGCTTCTCCCAAATACACTCCTGTATTATTTTGATCAACTAATCAACAAGAGGTCAGAAATCAGGCAAGTTCTGCTTTTTCTATAGGATTTTGGTTATCAGTGCTAACACATTTTGTATTACAAAGTTCAACAATTTTATGTAACAGTGAAGTAGGGTGGCTTTTTGAAAAGGGCCGTGATGGAACACATAGTCTCTGTAAACCACAAAATACCTAAGAAATTAGAACAGAATGAATAATTGGGTGAGGGAAGGAGCAAACCAGGCTGCATTTTCCCATTATCAGCAATATTTTCTGATCAGCTGTTAGAATAAGTTACAAAAATTAAGAAAAAAAAAAAAAGGTAGCAATTGTTTTGCAGAAGTGTTCACAGTTGAGATTGTCCATCTCAGCAATAACTAAACGCCTGAGTGATCTTCCCTACCTACAGAAAAATGAACTAAAAATACAAGATGCAAGTGATCTTGGGGAGCTGAGGTATCACAAAACTCTTTGTCTTGATTTTAGGGCTCCCAAACAAACTTCATACCATTATCCTCATGTTCTGAGAAGCAGGACACTCTAAGAGATTAGAAAACTTCTCTCTGGACAATTAAAACATAAACAGTTTAATTTGTTTCTTTTTGTTTTAATTGCAACTCCTGCTCTTGTCCACCTATTTGCTTTTTCACAGAGAACTGTATTCATGCTCTGGGGATTGTCTTTCAGCAAAAGGTTTTTATTTCCTCTGAAATGCTAATTAGTCTCTGGTATTAAATAAAATTAAATAATAAGTAGTGTTTAGAAAGACAAAAAGCACTTTCCTCCTTAACAGCTTACATCTCTGTGACACAGCCTATTTCATTAACTTTCAGTCACCAGGGAACTCTCAAGAACAAAGACTCAAGTTGTCATAACAATTAAACTGAAAAAGAAATTAGAGAATTTCATTGTTTTCTCTTCAAGAATATCACAAAATAATTAAAACAGCCCAATTATTTTTCCCCTTTTAAGGTAATCTCCATAGTTCAATGAAATGCACTTTTATCAGCAAATGCTGATGTTTTTAGCCAAAACTGAAGTGATACAGAAATTGACCACTGCTGTCAATAAAATATACAAGTCAACAATCACCTTACAAACAAGGAATTGAAATTACTGGCCAACCAAAACACATTTTTTGGGACACTGTACTCATATGTTTGGTCCAATCAAGAAGAGCCACTTGCTACTGAAAACATCTGTCTTGTGTACATACGCATACTGTTTATTTATACACACACATTTATCAAGGTATCTGAAGCATGAAGCCCACAGACAGGTGTATTCTCAAAGAAGGAAGCACACAGACAGCTCAGATGGCTCAATATTCATCAGGGCCTGCCAACGCCTCTTTCAAATTGTTCATATTTATTACACAGTGCCAAGACAGCAGATGACAGGATCACAGAAGTGGAGCTCTCTGTAGAGGATGGAAAACATATCTGAAAGTTGTAAGATAGCAGAGGAATGATTAAACTCTTGGCACTGCTACAACAGCATGGCAAAGACTGCCAGGGCATGCTCCTCCTGCAAGGACTGCACTCTGTGCAAAGTATATGTATTGATACACACATCTTAAAATTAATCAAGATACCTAAAGTCCAGCAAAAGGATAGGCCACAGGAGTAGAGCAGAATGGCATCCAGCAAAACACACAGCAGTACCTTCCTTAAATACATGTAAACACCACAATAATCTCTCTGATCTACCAATCTTCTAAGTGTTTAAAGTGACAAGGCTGCCAATCATAAATGCTGAACCATACCTGATGCACAGCACTGAATCCTGCAGAATTTGTCAGGCCATTGGCTCCTTGGTAAATCCCTGTTGTGCCTAAGGGAAAGAATATCACGGTCATAAAACACACCAGCAATCAAAGTAACAGGATATAATTTCCAACAGGAAGTAAAGTACCAGCTCACTAGAAGTATATCACAAATCTTGACAAATATAGGCTGTAAAGACTTAGGGCTATTACTGAGGTCTGTTTACTGAAAGGCATTCAAAGATAACCATTACATACACTAAAACAAACACTTAGGGAGAATGGATTCAACCCAAATTTAAAATTCAGTTACTTCTTTTTCCAATAAACAATGGAAGAGAGTTTTTTTATCATCTTCTCCTGTAGGACAACTCCTCAGACTACATATACAACCACACACACTGATGCATAGGTATGTCCAGGAATCCATCCTTGCAGACCACCTAGGAATTTTTAGAAGACTTTGAAAATTTGTTCCTTGGTATTGATATCCCAAACATAAGAACAATATTGCAAAAACCTGCTTCATCCTGGAGTATTAGGAAGAGAAAGGACGAATAGGTGAGTTTTACATGGCTCTGTCCCAAATGAAGCAGCTGATGTCCAGCCAGCTCTCCTTCACTGGAAGAAGCATTACTGCAAAAATTTTATGAGTGGAGAAGTAAAGCTTCTGAAAAGATCTACAGGAACAGTCCTCCTTTGCCTCCCATCAAGGAAGTGGTAGGAGAGCTGCAAGCTTCTCACTCCCTGGATCCTGCACCCCTTGCAATTTCTAGCCTTAATTCTAATCTATGCTGTTTTCTATTTGAAAATTTTCCATTTCACATGAGTGAAAGATTCCCTCTTGAGTTTGTGTGGTTTGATGAGAAACTATCAAAATTCTGCTTTCAGTGTCTTGTAACAGTGCTTGCTCTAAGGGCTGGCTATTGATACATATGAGGCAAAAGTTGGACTATGCCATATTCCATCCTAATAGAAGGTGAGGGGCTCCTGAGAGCACTCAGACTCACTACTTCTGCAGTGAAAGATGTATGATTTTAGTGCTGTGTGGCCATAGTGGGCTCTTGTCTGGGCTTCACTTTGTCACCTCGACATACCGTCAGATCGAGCCCTAATGAAGCACTCAGCTTTTTTTTCTTATCTGGTTTCTTACCATGTAAATGACTTTGAGCAGTGCTGTTTTAACCATATGACTCTTTGCACGTCCTCATGAGGCAACCTTTCTCCAAAGATCCACTTGCTTATTTTCATTTTAAGGCGCCAGATTAGCTAGGGAATGGACAGCTGAACAAACTCCACTCTGCCAAGTGCAGCTACAAAGCACATGCACTGAGAAATAAATCTTAAGTCAAAAAGAAACAAGAGGGAGGACTCTGCCCTCCAGAACTAATTTGCTGCCACACGTAGTCTTTAAATAGAAAAGGGCAGAGAGGTACCTTGAGGCCTGGGTCTCCCCAAGCCCTCCGCATACACTGGCTGGGGAGCTGAGCCAGCGCTGCTGGGTTCAGGTGATGTCTCCTCCTGGTATTCACCCCTCGGCAGCAACTCTGAGCAGATCAGTATCCAACCCCTCCTCCTCCCCACAACCCATATGGGGAGACTGCCCAGAGCAGCATCCCAAAGATGGCAGCTCATTCAGCTATTGGCATTTCCCTACGTCCCTCCCACACTAGGCTTTGCTTTTCCGCAGAGTTTTTCAAAAAGTCACGAGTATGCAGCAGGATGAATATATTCCTGTGGTAAGTAAGCATTTCTCACCACTGTGAAGGGGAGTAATAGAGCCCCAGCGCTTACAGGCAAAAACAACTTTCACAGAACACAAAACAGCTCTTGTACACCAGAGCTCAAAACAATACAGGGGGGAATTTTTGATCTTCCTAAACTGTCATTTAGAAACAATCCATCATCCTTTATTAAAGCTGTCAAGAGGGGGATGAGTTACCTCGAGGGACTCACGCTTTATGTGTAAATCGTGATGAGAACATGTTTATTGCTGTGCTACCTGCACATGATACCATAGCTTCCTGGTTTCCAAACAGTCAGAGAGAATTATAAAAAGGAGAGATCTGCACAACTGGAATGAAGTTACTCTGAACTTTGTACCCAGCTGTGCAAAGCAAGTGTGTCCATGCACGCACAGGGCAGGTATGTCAGCAGGGAAAAGAGGGTAGAAACGTAGGGGTGAGAGGATGAGGCAGAACGCATGCCTCATAGCTTCCCACAGTATGATGTGATTCGACTCTATGTGGTGGATTTTACACTGTGGTTTTGTAGAATGTGTTTTTGCCATTTTAACTGAGCTACCCCAAGTCCAAGTTCAGGTGTCCCTACAGGCTGTCTTCCCTCCGCCCAAGGGATTTTCAAAAGAAAGGACTTTGGTGCAGAGACAGAAACTAAACTTCCCTATTTTTTTACCTGCATATATAAGTACTTGTGAAAGTGCTTAAGACTGGTATTTCCTACAACCTGAAGTTCAACAGCCTGGGAACAGATTTTGGCAACTCAGGTTGTTCACTTATTCTGGACACTGTCATTGTATCCTGACCAAGCAGGAGTATCACTTGAGCATAGTTTGTCTAAATCGAGATCAAACACAACTCTCTATTTCAGTGCCTACAGCATCACATTCAGAGAATGCAACCCCACCCGGGGGTTTACCTTGACTGCTGCTAAACTCAGTATATCTTGGCAGCTCAGTATTGTTATAGCAGAATAGTTACAGATAAGGACACTTGAGACAACCAAACAACCAAAGCTAGTAAAAACTTAGAATTTCTTCCCAGCTGAACAAGGATGAAAAGCTGGGAGGAAAAAAAATATCAGTTCTCTGCATGGAAAAGAAAGTTCTTGAAGATTTGGGTGCAGAAAAATCTTTCAACATCAGCGTTTGTCTTGGGAACTAGAGCTGTCTCATGGAGACTACAGCTCAGTCCCTGTTCCACTTTACAGGTTAGACTGGATAGACCATGTTTTCAATGATGCACAATTAGTTCAAATGGAAAGAAAACAAACAAGCATCACAGGCAATGAAGAGGATAAACCCTCTCTCTTCATGAGCAGAGAATGAGGCCTGCTAGTTACAGTTTCTGAGGAGCCTTGTAGAATTCAGCAATTCAAAACATGTATCAGAACCAGCCCCAAATGTTTTCTTTTCTTCTCTAAATTGTTGATAAGAAATAAACATTTCTGTAATAAAATAAATTCTGCTACGTGCAATTTCAGTTTTGCATCAGTGAATTTTACACTAAAGAAATGCTGGAAAATTATCAACAGATCTTGCATACTGGCATTATCAATTTAGCCCTATTCCCTATGTAACCAATTTTTTCAACTGCTTTCCCAGGTAACAGCACTGCTTGTAATATTCAGAGATAAACTGGAATGACATTAGAAAGCAGTGCCTATGTGGACTGGGGCACGCCTAGGAAGCCTCTTGATAAGCAATGTACACTAATGCCTGGCCCCCTCCCATTTCTGAACTGATATTGCCCATTTCCACAGGACTTTTGCTTTCACATAGATTGGCTTTTTTTCCTGACCTCTGAAGACAGCGCACGATCTCAAACTGCAACTGATTTTACATTTGCAGTGCTGTAGATGTGCAAGAGATTTGTTTCCATCTTGGTAGCTCAGTATCAAGTAATTGCATTCAAACTCCTACTTGCAAATCAGAAACAAGCCTAGGATCTCTCCCTTTGGATCTTCTCCATATGGAATATGGTTCACATCTGCGTTCAATCAAACCACTTGCTAAATGTCACAATGCCCTCATTCACAGGTAGCTTAAAGAACATTTAGCTGGTAATAAAACAATCTGGACTCTAGAGTAGAATAGCTCTTCAGATGTATGGTACTGTAAATGTTCCTGTAAAATATGTATATCACAAACACACTTCCATGAAAAGACACCGCATAAAAGACGTGCATATGCTGTATATATTCAGTGCCACAACTTTTCCTTGATAAGTAGACGTGGCCCTTCTCTATATGAGTGTCCAAGGGCAACATGTATAGAGAAAGTCTTTGTGAGCTGATTGATAGTATATTCCTGTTCTCATACAGATGGATTTCATTTGCTGTTTTCCCCTCCTTCCCTTTTTAATTCAAGTATTTTAAAATCTATGCCATGGTCAATGATAATTTCAATGGTGTGTGATCTGGACCGTGCTCCTGCAAAAATTTTCATGCCAGCTTCTCCTTCCTCTTAGTTTCTCCATTTCTGTCTTTCACTCACTGAAATAACAGGCTGTATTTTTTCCCCTTCTTTCCAGGCAAGAGGATGTAAAGAAAATAAGGGAATATTCATGGTTATTTTCAGTATATTCAGAAATAAGCTATGGCATCGCTAAAAAAAAGACTTATTTCAGCTTATGAATACACAGTACAATGTGAATATGGGTGTCTTAGGGAGTTGTGATTACAGAGACAGGATGGGCCTGTGGTATAGTTCAGATCAATACCACAGCAAGCTCTGAAAACCAGATTTGTGCCCTTGCATTTCTCAGATCAGAGAGTTCCTGACATCAGGGAGGTGTTGTCCAAGTCTCCTGTACTGCTCAAAAGAGAATCAGCCGCTACATTTAGAAGAACAGATGGGTTGCACTTCCAGTATTCAACGAAATACTCAACAATCAGAGGAGGAGATAGTCAGGTTCAACACAGGTGGACAGCAGGGCATTTATCACAGTTCTATGGGTAGCCAGCAGCAATTGTGAATCCATGAACACTCAAAAGATGGAACACTGGCCTGAGATGAGGATGTTCATAAGGTGGCTACCATGGGCACTTCTGAATATGCTTGAAATAGCACAACAAAGTGCAATAGCACAATCTTAGCACTTCCTCTTAACCTGCAGATGAATCGCACAGTGGTTCCAGAGAGAGTTCTCTCAAAGGATTATTTGATCACTTAGCACTAATAAAATAAATGCCTACAGGGTTCAGCTGAATTGCATGGTATTTTACAAGCTTGCATATAATGGCTTGTGTATTCTTGCATCAGCAAGCTGTTTTCCTACAGGAAACAATGTTGACTGTGAGTGACGCAAAGAAAGGCCTTGGTCTAACTCCCAGCAGAGTGTGCATTGCTGTGCTATGAAGAACATCTGGCTGAAGACTTGCATGGTCATTCAGAACAGTTCCTTGCAGTGCTTTAGCTCTCTGACAAGCTAATGTTTCCTGCAGTAAATACTCCCTTCTACAAGCTGCTACTTTTTTAGTGAGAGGTTAAGCACTCATCAAAATTTACCTCCCACCAGCTATACTCCAGTGCCTTGTAAGGTTCCAAATCCTACAACATCTGCCTGCATTTATTGGGCAAGAAAACTCATAAAATGTTGCATGGCTGTCAGCTGTGGAGGTATTTCAAGACTATCTAACCTGTTAAAGGAGAAGAAAAACTCAACCCATATGTACTTTGCAGCATATTGCTCAACTGTTTGCCATTAGGCATAATGAACCCTTCCCCCAAACAGTCTTGTATTTCTGTCTGGAAGGGCTCAGACAGTACAGAGAAGAGCACTCTGTCTTAACCTAGATGAAATGCATGATTCTACAATGTTATAGCACTTGACATCAGCAGTGTCTATTAAAGGACATTGCTCCCAGAAGCATATGAACACCTCCTGCAGATAATACTCTCAGATATGCAACCCATTTAAATTATGTCCATTTGTCTCCCACTACAATCCCATCCTGCTAGCCTGACCAGGTGTTTGAGGGCACACTGAATAGTGATATAAAACACATTTCAGAGTACAGTTTTTCGGAGTCAAAGCTCTTCCCCTACTGCCTGCCTCTGGGAGTACTCAACCCACAGAGCCTCAAAGAGCTTTAATAAGTGATGACCGGAGCAGTTTTAAGGGCCTGGCTTTTTTACCATCCTTTTGAGCCTGGTCACCTGTATAGCTCAATCCAGCTCAACAACGGTGCTGAAAGTGCTGGGATGGTTTCTATTTACTCTCAGGATTTGAACCATGGGAAAGCAATTAAATTTTATTACATTTTGAGAAAGTGTTCCTTTTAACCATTCCTATCAAATGATGCTGCAGCTACAGAAGGAAATCGCACTGGACTGTCTTCAAAAACACATCACAAGGAAATGTTTTGGGCCAGAAAGTGAACATCCTTACGACAATGATGTAGGCTGTTCCTGTGCAATCCCCCTCTGAAAAAACAACCAGCAAAACTGACTTTATTTGGGTGACTCCATGGACACCAAAGATAAAAGATTCTTCCAGCTGCAGTTTCATCCTGGACACAATCCTCCAATGACAGATAACAAAACATGATAAAGGAAAGCTGGATTTGCCGCCTCCTGTGCTGTTTAGTGGCTAAGAGATTCCAGTTCCTAGGTCAGCATTAAAATCTAACTAGCTCTGTGTTGTCATGCAAGCAGGGATAAAACTCTGGCCTCTGAGCACATCGACATATTTAGCAATTCCCTTCCCCTGAAGCAAGGTGAATCTCTAAATACCAATGAAAAAGAAAAGAGCAAGCTAGGCAGCTGTCTCCACTCTTTGACCCGTTACTTAGGATCATGGTAACTCTCAACTGAACACTAGAGCCAGGCATTTGCCCCAGGGCTTTTCCAGCCCCTCTATGGCTGCTTTAGTTCTGCAGTGCCTCCAGGAAAAAAACCCACAACAGTGGTCAACAGTGGCTGCTTACAGAAAAGTGGAAAAACAGGACAAAAGCAGAGTGATCTTTGCCCTGGTATTGCCTTGTCAGCTTCAACTAACCTGCCAGTTACAGACTTTCTAAGCCAAGTTTATATCCTCCTCTTTTTATCTTTAATAACTGTCAGTGGAATCTTCTTCAGATAGTGCAGGTATTCTCACAGAGGTCTCTAGAGGTCACAGTATTGTAGTGCAGAAGTTTCAGTGTTTAAACTATGCCAATATAAATAGAAAGTGCATCCAAATTACATATTAAAAAGCCCATGCAAGAGCGTTATTCAATGCCAGCACAGCAGTTAAGAAACTCCTGAGTTGCACAGCCTGTGCTAAATGAAGCCGGGTCAGACCTTACTTGTCCACAAACATCATCAGCGTCTTTGATTGTATGACTGCATTCTATTTTTTCCACAAGAGCATTACCTCACACAGTGACTGGAAATAAGATACAACAGAAAGCAGTACCAATACTGTACCGGCATCATGAATCTGATGCTTCCTAAGCTCAAGTGCTTGACTGTGTAGGCTTGATACAGACTTTTGTACATAATTTTACAGCACCTCTTCTGTTGCCTTCTACACATTTTTAAAAAAACATTATTAGCTATAGTAAATCAATTATTCAGTGAAGCTCCTGTAACATTTTAGCACATTCTATGCCAACTGCACTATAAGCTGAATAATTAATGCCAACTTCATAATTTCCCAAGTTGTTTTTTTTTTTACATCCTACAAAAAGTTATGAAAACAAACTCCACAAACAGAAGTCTCTGTGACATCCCAACATCTCTGTGACTGTCTTCTATGCTGATTTTGCTCATGAACCCATGTTTCGAGTGTTCTATCTGTCTTCCACAAATGCTCCCAAGATAGGCAAGCAGCAGGTTAGGGAAACATTACTCCTTTCTACTCTGTTGGCTCCCACTTCCTTATCATTACCACACACAAACTGTATTTTCTATATCCAGTCCCTTTACTGTTGTCCCTCTACCTTACTCTCTCTCATCCATGACTGTCATGCCTGCTTCCATCCCTCTGATGCCGACCTCCGCAAGCCTGATGACAGACAAATGAAACTCTCAAACTTCCTCCCACGCTGAGCAAAGAATTCCTCTTAAGTGTTTGCAAAACAAATGTTTCAAAATACTAATTTACTGCAATTCCTCCAAAACTTCTGACACTGGGTAGGAGGCCAATATGTGCAAGTTACTGCTTCTAATGCAGATCAGTATTATTATTATTTCTTTATACTTTTCCAACTCTTTTATCTACCCTAATCCATAAGCAAGGCTCATAGTTGCAGTGATGATGTACAAACAGCATCACCACCACCAATGGGTAGCACTCATTTTGTTTCAGTTGTGAACACCCAGCCACCCAGTTAGACTTCATAGATATCAAGTGTGATCTTTTGTACAGACAACCATGGAATTTTATTGAACGCTTCCCGCAGTGAACTAGTGACTTGCCTTATACTCAAACGTATCCTTCTGAAACTACCCGTAGTAGTTCCAAAGCACAGAGATTTGGACAGACACTCTGAAACTTAGGAAACAAACTAGAAGAATGAAGCCTCATGAACGGCAAGCCAACTCTTCAGAGCAGGCAGTTGGGTGTAGGCAGGGCTCTCCTCCAGACATCCTTCTGGTGAAACCTCCTCTTGAGCACCTCAGCAGACAGTAGATGCAAGATACCTCCAAGGTAAATCTGTCAGAGAAGATTCCTGGTTTTGGCTGTGCCACCATCATCTCTACAGTTAGTATCATTTTGCTGTTACTTCCTCACATGAGCTTTAAGCCTTACCACAAACCCTGGTGTTCCTTAGGGAGAAAGGCACTGACAATAAACCTAATGAGCCCAGACAGAGCAGTAGTTACAGATATGTCAGCCCATTTCTCTCTTACAAACATGTATTTGTTCCCCTAGCTTCAGGACCATCCACCATGGTGCCTACTCCTTCCAGTAGCATATCCTCTTCTCAAGTTGCTCCTTGTTTAATAATGACTAAGGAGTGAGTTCTGAATGGAACCTCAAAAAAGTAGTAAATGGGAAAAGTTAGAGCAGGGCTTTCTCCTTGGATAGCAGTAGCACAGATCCTTGCAGCTTACAGTGCATCACTGTCAACACCTTTGCCTCTCTCCCTTGAATTGCCTCTCCTGTAAGATAGCTCGTTTTAAAACAAAGTAAATGTAGCATAGTCAGCCCCTGGTGTTTAAAAATCTTTGAAAGGAAGACTGTGCAGTTATTCTGAGGAACCTTGTATTTACACTGTAAAAAGTGAGGTCTGACCCCTCCTGAAGAGAGGCCTCTCCCTGCTGAACTCACCATGGAGTGGAGCACAGCTTTACTGTCACAGTTTTAGACTGCAACTAATGCAAACCAGCTGTGAAGCAGGAGCTTTTGAAAGAGACTACTCATTTTCTACTAAGGTTTTAATTTTATGAATCTGACGCATCTGAGTGACAGTTTGCTGAGAACATGCTCTCGCTTTCCTTTATGTTCTGGGACTTCAGATGGATTCATTATCTGTATGCTGAAGTGTGATCCACATTTCTCAAGTGTAGATTGAAATTTTCCCTTCTCACACATTTCATCACTAAGTACTTAAAGAATCAAGCTTGAAATTAAACATGCCACTTCCTATATAAAATTCATGCATGCAAAGCTAACTATTCATGCCAAATAGATATTTATGGCCTCATATTAAATATGTAACACACAAACTGGCACATAATCATAAGAAATTCAGGCAGTTCTTGGAAAAAAAATTGTCTAGATTATCCAGATATTAACAAGATTCAATGTTTCCGGCAAAAGAAACCATTTCAATTGATTAAATATTCAGATTTTACTTGGTGTCAGGCCAGGAGAATAATTCATAAGCAATTCATTCCACAAACATAAGCAACATATATAATTAGTACATTTCAAATCAGCATTGCACAGAAGAAATACTGCTTTCTATTCATTCATTATTTGACAGCTGATCAGAATGGACTCTACAAAGAAAACAAATGCTCAGCAGTAGCAAAGAATTTCACTGCGTAGGTCTTTGGCCCCAAATTTATGCCTGTACTGAACTCAATACTGCTTTGCAATTCCTTGGCAAAGGAAAGTTATCCCAGTTATATAACTCAATTTTCCTTTGTAATGTAAAAAGTATTTTGTGGGTAGATAGATATGGATATTAAAAAAAAAAAAAGTAGTCAAATCTTTTCCTGCCCAACAACAGTATCCACAGTGGTCTTTGGCCACAGTTTTAACTGTTGTGCAACTTCATAGTTTCATACCAGCTGTCATTTTAGCAGTAATAACTGAAGAGCAAAGCATTGTCTAGGAATTAATGACAAGCTGAGAAGAGATGGCCTGATATGCAATAAAGGAGTAACACATGCTCATGCAACCACAGGAAACGCTCTATAAGCTGGCTGCTATTGCGCTTTCTGCATAGCTGATGGTTTTCAATGTTAGCTAATGTGCTGGCACAGTTTTCTCTTTGTATTTTACATAGCTCATTAAAGGGTAAGTTTCTTATATTCCAAAGATTTCTCCCCCACCCTCAGCACAACAAGCACTTTACTCAACTGTCAGTTAAGACAGTAAGTTCTCTGGGTCAGAAATTGAATAACCTTTGTGTCTTATGATCAATTTCTATCATTAAATAATAGTTTTACCAAAAATCTGAGCAAGTTGCTGAACTGCTAAATTGTCAGAAAATGTCAATTTAGAAAACTGTGTGCTAAAAATCACAATAGATTTCCAATATCTAGCGTAGGGAGTTGATTGGGGATTTGGTGCTCTAATTGTACTTACATGAGGACTGATTAAGAAATGGCATAGACCTTGAAGAGGAATTACAAATTTATCATTTTAAAGACAAAAATCTAATGCAAGCTGTTACCTGCTCTTCCAATTCATGACTCTAAAAATGAGCACCATCCCCAGATTGGCTATATGCATAC
The DNA here is from genome assembly GCF_003259725.1 of Athene cunicularia. Lineage (NCBI taxonomy): Eukaryota > Metazoa > Chordata > Aves > Strigiformes > Strigidae > Athene > Athene cunicularia. Next base: position 8,971,526 of record NW_020799125.1, read on the forward strand.
TTCACACATCTTCATTATGAAATAAAACTAAATTTGTAAATATAATAATGACATGAAACAATACTGTATACAGAACTTGTTTAAAAAAAAAGTAATTCCTTCAGAATAAATACATGATACCAGATTTCAATCCATTTGAATGTTACTCAAAGTCTGATGATACACTATCATATGCACTGTTACATGGCAATTAAAATCATTATTTCAATCTATAGTACCTTTGTGATATAGTTTAATGTCACTTAAGAGAACTTGCCAACCTCATCTTTTATATTTATATATGTGTGTGACATATTGCATTAGCTATTTGGCTTATAAACCCTTCCACATTTAATTTATTTTCATGCTAGGGAAGCATGAAAATACATTTTCCCTTCTGGCTGGCTGTAAAATAGCTTTTTTTTCTTTAACACTTAATGACCAGAAGAATGTTATATCCTCATTGTTGCTTTTTAGTGGATTCTGTTCTTGCTCAAGAACCAGGATACAGTTGATAACTGAAGTTAAAGATGAAAAGCTGAATGCTACCCCATTACACCTGCATCATCTGTGTTTGTAATGAAAACGAACTGACTTAAAAGAGAGCAGAATTTGGCTTCAGAACTACCATGTTACCGACAACAGCCATCAGGGAGGTGAGGCTGTAATCTGACGCATGTATTCCAGACAGAGTTAGTGCTGGCATCAAAGAGACATGAGAGGAAACAAACCAGCACCAACTATGTTGGCACTTACTGAAAGAGAACGTTTGTCCTAGAGCCCTGTGAGACAAAGTATTTGTTACCCAAGAGGTCATTTATTCCTTGGTGATTGGCATAACACACCTATGACAGGTGCCTATTTGTTGGCTGGACCATGTAACTGAGAAATGAGGGGAGAGTGAGGAGGAGTAACATAGGCAGTCTGACCACCCACACCCACCTGCAGATGACTTCACTAGGTTGCTCTGGGAGCTGCTTTGCAATGAAGGAAAACAATACCAATGCTATTTCACTTATGTACTTGAGCTGTTACCACCTTACAATAATTGCAGAGATTGGCTTAAGAAAGTAATTTTTTCCTCACACTTTAAAATACAAAACTGAGCAGCACACACTCCTGGAGATATCTTTCCTTGCTGATCCCCTGCACATCACCCTCTTCAACATTGCTTTTTCAGCATGATGCAATAAATGTTCTTGAAGTGGGGGTTAAGAGCTTGATTCTTAAAGTCCCCCTGAAATCTGATTTTCTAAAAATATGTAAATTAAAATTTGTCCTTTTCAGCTGGTTTAGCCCATTACCCAGAGTCCCTGCCTGGGTCAGGAAGGGAGAAACCAAAAGGGCTGACGTGAACTTGGCAAAAGGCTCAACGATCCTGGAGCTGGGTGACATGGAGAGTGCCTTGCTTGCTTGCAGTAGGGAGACGGAGCAATCACCTCCCCACCCCCAAGCGCTGGGGCGTGGGAAAGCACTGAGCACACATTCCTTGGTAGCACTCAGCACAGGAAGGCTCCTGGCTTCTTACTCAAACCTTTCACTAGCACTCAGCAAGGTAAATAAACCATTTAGTCAGGGAGCTTCAGACTGTTCCTCTCATGAGCAAGGAGAAGGGTGGAAATATTTGTTTACAACAGGAAGACACATTTATTCCTGCTCCCTTTGCCTTGGAGTAAGCACCTGCCACTTGCAGAAACTGTTTTTCTCTGTTTTCTTTTGCATTAAAGGCTTAGTGAGCTGGCTGAAATGATCTTTCTGGCATAATATCCCGAAAAGCAGTGATTTCACCTAATACCACAGCATCGCCCTAGGGAACATTATCTGAAAGCACTCTGGGCACATTCATGCTCATACACATACACATGAAGTTCTTCCCAGCCTGTTTTCAGTACAGCACATGGTTGTGTCACTATTGCTTGCAAGTGTAACATTTTCAAGTGCTGATGCAAGAAATTTGCTTGTCTACACCTCTTGATTGAACAAAGGGGCCATCTTAAAAACTTCAGTCCCAAGTAAGTCAAGAGTTTGCCTTCTCAAACAGGTCAGATTCTTCTAAGCTAACACAAAGCACATGTGGAAGCTATGTTCTGGGGAAACAAAAAACAACAGGAACCTAGACAGGAATACACCCATCTTCCAAGGCAGCAAAAGAAAATGCCAGTACTTTGTCAGTAGTGGTGTTACAGTGGTGTTTATCATATTGCAGTCAGTCAGGAGGCAGCACAGCTATTGCCCGGGGAGAGCACTTCAGCCTATCAATGAAGCTGTGACACTCCTGTATCTACAACGGCTGGTAACTGCAAGCCATAGTTTTACTAAAAAGAGAGGACTTACACGGCTGACAGTGTAACACAACTTGAAGACAAGATCGTAATACTCAAGGAGCAAAATGGAAGCCAGAAACTGAACTCCTGTTAGGAGTAGGAGAGGTGAAGCTTGTAGGAATCAAGGTGACAAAAAACCCCATCCCCATAGGCTACTTTTTTTCTTTTGTACCACATTTCAGCCAGGTGTCTCCAGCATGTCCCATGAGGCTTTCAAGCCACAAAATCCACCTCAGACATATGTGCTCTGACAAAATTAGCACATGAAGTCTCAGTAGAGTGTCACCTCTCAGTCTTCAGCTTTCTTAAGTAATTTCTAGAATAAAATGGAAATTACATTGTTTCCCAGTTTTTATAACTGTTTAGTTATATAACTAAATTCCCAGTTTTATAACTGTTTATAACTTATTTGCTCTCAGACTTAAAACTGAATTGGGTATGTCTGTCCACCTTTCACATTCAGGGTTGGGATGAACTGAGAGAACTGACGATTTTTGCAAGGGGGGGGACAGCTAAGTGTAATGACACAAAAGGGCTTTTTGCTTACAGGTTTTAAAAAAGACCCCCAACAATATCAAAAAGGAAAGTGAGGCGCTTGATATCTCTCCCCTTCCTCAGCTTCTACTTGGGAAAGCCAAGCAATTCTTCCTGGGTTTTTCAACCCTTGGAAAATCTCTGAGGGAAGGACAAAGCCAAGGCAGAGCTTTATCCTCGTGTGCATTTACCTTCTCCACAGCAAAGTCACTCCCCTCAAACAGCCTCTCAAAGAGCTCTGGTACAGACCGACTGGCACTGCTGCTGGGGAGCTGCTGCAGTTGTACCTAAGCTGCCTTTAAACTAGCAAGTCTGGATATGTATGGCCACAGCAGAAAAGGGTGCAGCATCTTTAGCCTGAGTGGCTGATATGCTTCCTGACTCTTCCCATTCACCAGTACCTAAACTGGGCAATTTTAAACTACCTGAGGTATGTTCATTTGTGCTACTGTCACATCTTTCACAGTAATTGAGATAATTGCTAAGAAACAGCAAGAATATCTGCACTCTGATTTCTTGGAAATGGTTTTTTAATGCTTGGCTCAGCTCATGTACTCATGGCAATTCATGCTTAAGGCAAGGCACTTCCAAATGCAGGTGTGCTGAGGTTTAGCAGAAGACAAAGTCCAATCTTTACTAGCTAAGTTCAATACAAACACCAAAGTAGACTCAGAATATGAGGTCTACAGGTGAGGAATGAAACTGCACTTCCAAGAGACTAAGGTAGAGGCACAGAGATGGAGACATTTTAAGGACAATCTGTTTTTCAGAATATACTCATTATTCTTCATGTATGTAAAACGATTGATAAAGCTGAAATGGTTACGCGTGGTTTCTCTCATCTGCTATTGATTCATCAGAATTTATCATCATTCTTTGCAGGACTGCCTAGACAGGTGTTTTTAAATTCAGATTACACAGAGTATATCCAAATTTTAGTTTTCCTCCTCTAATTCATGCTTAATGACTCAGAAAGTCCCAGGAAAATATATTTTTAAAAAATCAACATAATTCACAAAGATAAGGAACAGTACACACTGGAGGAAAAAGCAGACAGAATACCAGCCAAATAATGAAAACCTGCCATATCCAGTTCAGGTTTCTGATCAACAGCATCAAAATGCTCAAAGAAATCAAATACCATGCTAGAAATTGGCTAAAGGGAATCACAAATTAATTTCCACCATTTTCATTTACTTTACAGTTCCTGGCAATTCAGATTTTAATCCTTTCATGGACTTTCTTGGACTTGGCAAGTCAACATTCAATCTCCTGAGAGTCTGTGTTTCATACAGCCTCCAAATGGAATGACCAGAAAAGAACTTTTAAGTTTTATTTTTAGAAATAAATGTATATTTTGGCCTTTTTGGCTGTACAACAAACCAAAGTGTTATAAAGCTACAAGCACAAGGCACTGTCTTTGAAACCTTGAGGGAACCCAACTGATTATTTTATGATCAATTATTATTCTGACACAATAAAACAGTTACTCTAAACTTACTAAATCATAGCTCTGTAACCTTGAGGAAAAAACAGCTGCCTTCAGCTCTGATCTTCTGAACCCTACCTCAGTAGTCTGTAGGGAATTAATGCTGTTGGCACTTTAGGAGTCAAAACAGGCAGATGTATCTTAGCAGGTATCAGTTATGTCTTAACAGTAAAAAAATTTTTTTTAGTATCAAGATACCAGCTTTTTAAAAAAAAAAAATAGTGGAGAAAATATACAGCAGTTTAACCACCGAGCAGTTTGCTCAAGACAGCGTAAGGCAGAAGCATAATACTAACAGTACTGTTGCATGAAACATAGAACTGCCTTTGTTTTGCTTCCACTCAGAATCTAGGAATTCACACTAGCACAATAATCTCAGGCATGCAGTCACAAAATTAATTAAAAAGAACCTCAAAACATAGTTTCTGCAGAAAGGCAAAGCTTACATTGATCATACCTGAAATTTTGCTGGGGTATATGCTAAATTTAGTACCTCAGACAGAAATTCATGCCTTGATGAGCAAACCAGATCTATGAAGACTTACCTCCTTCCCTACCCTGACTGCCTATACCTAAGCTTTTCATTGTAATTGCAAAAGAAGAAGAATTGGTCCATTATGGGGGTATCGGCTTCTGACGTCTCATAACACATCCTGCAAGGCACAAAGCTGTACTCACCATGCATCTGGTACGTGTACGGTGCTTGTCCAGCGGCCGGGGTACTGAAGCTGGATCCATAGCTAAGAAACCCACTCTGTCCTGGGGAATGGCTCAGGCTGTCCTCTGTTTTAATGCCTTTTGGACATATAGTAAGGAACCAAGAGCAGAACATGAATGTTTGACTCAAAGGTGTAAAAAAGCAAGTTTAGAAATTAACAATTTTTCAGCTAGATGTTAACCTAATAAACTCTTCTTTTTCCTATACTTTTTTTTTTTTTTTTTTAAATTACCTGCATTACCCAACCAGGTCTCTTAAATAATAGAGTCAAGTAAATTAATCACAAATAGTATTTGAGTCAGCTACATCCTGTATCCCCATACCCAAATGAGCTTTTGCTAAGATGGGTAAACAACCATGAATAATATTGTTTTCAAAACCAATTTCTGAACAAATAGTTTTGCTTTAGAATTAAACAAACTCACTGACTCATGAACTTTCTGAACGGTTATCAGATGCAAGCAATGATTAACAAAACAACAGGACCTTCAGCGAAATATCCTCAAGATTTTTGTTCTCAACAGAGTTATCTTTTACTTGCATTATATTTTCAGTTTTGACAGCAAAATATTTATTGGCAAGTCATATAGGAGAGTTATGATCTATGCAGTTAGATAAAACATACAGTTCAGGAACAATAGGTAAGCCCTGAAACCACAAAAATCTTTCATTACTAAAACCAGGCAATTAAACTGACGATTTACAGAGGGAACAGCAATAGTTGAATTAAACATTGCAAAATGAAACCTTTGCTTGTAATGAAAGGGGCTGATATTTTATTCCAAGATGCTGCCGAGATTGTACAGCTGTATTATTAAAATAAACAGCTGAAAGGTGCGTCTCATTATGAACCCTTTGGGCGTGATCCTTCCCTCTTTGCATGCCTATTTGCACAAAACAAAAAATGGTCATTGGACACACCCTGAGTGCTGGGACTAAACAAAGACCCTGTTGATGTTCTGGCCTTAGATTTACACACTTCCCAGGCTGTTGTCATCTTTTAGCACTTGTAGCAAACTTGCCAAAAGACAACTTGAATTCACATGCCTTTCACCAAACAAGCTGTTTTCTAGCTTAATGACTCTTTAAAGCAACAACTGTGCATTTGATCAGGTTGGGACTAAGTTCTCCCAGATAATGTTTTCTCTAATAAAAATCACTTCTTTTGGCTTTAGGTGAGAATAGCTGCAATGCAATTCAAGTTAGCAACAAGATGACAATACCGCATTGTGAAACGCAGGAAGTTTATTTGGACAGTGAATGAACATGTGTTGGTGCAAGTGTCCAGCTCCATTACTGTTGGGGAAGAAAAGGTATTTCCAAGTGCGCACAGAGAAGCCGCTTTTCATAATATCCCATGCTTTTCAATTACATCAGCACTCCACATGTGAGCATTCGGCCTACCCCAGCTACAATTAATCTTCAGCAAATAGGCTTTTTTGGAAGTCTAAAAATTGTTGTCAGACAGTGAAATAACTTAGCACCAAATTAATTTCCACACAATGTTCTGTTTTGTCTAGAAACTGGCCGAGTTTTATTTTTGTGCCTAAATACAATACTGCTTCATTGTTCTTGGTTGTCAGCCAGGTGGAGTTTTTCATATGCTGTGTGAGTATCTCAGAGAGAGTATATGGGCTGGGGGAGGGAAACCACTGCTCAAGGATGCTAAGAGGTCATCTGCAGGATTTATAAGCAGCATATGGGCCTGACACATGTATGCCCTAAAGACTCTAGGCAGTAGCAAATGGCTCTACTTTCACCTGCTCTTAACAGGACAACTGTTCAGAGTTTTGCCTTGGAAATCAGCCAGCTGATGCAAACACACAAGTAGCTCTAGGAAAGGGTCTCAAAACATTCCTCTCATCATCCTGGTAGAGTGTTGGCTCTGCCAAGCCCATTTCCCTGGTCTTCCAGATCACTGCATTGAATTTTCCTTCAGTAAAAGCCCTGTCAGTGGCGGTATAAAAACTTCTTGTTGGAAAGAGATACTATATTTGCAAGGCAAACAAAGGTGTTTAAGGGCACAAGAGAAAACCGGAACAAAACCAGAACTATGAAGCCATTTTAATGCAGTAAAACTCAGCACTTATAAGATCAGCTGGAAATAAGGAACCCAAAACTTTCTGTCTTTAGGAGTGAAAAGAACTTCTCAGCTCCCTCAAGGGTTTGGTATTTCCATGCAGAGCTTGAGGACACTTTTAACACTTGGTGTACCAGGCATTCCTCCATCAGGAGTGCTCATTTAATTAGTCCCCTGCCTGAACCTCCCAGCTGCTCCTGTCCAGCACCATCTCCCCACAGCTGCTGGCAAGGCTGTGCAGGAAAGCAGGGAACAAAGCTGATCTGGGGTTAGAAATGTCTACTGCACCTACAGCTAACAACCATCCATTTAGATATGAACCCTCTTCCAAAGCCAAAGGACTATATATCTTTTCACCCATGCCTTATTCTGCTCTGTGTCTTGGTTCTTCCATAATAATATACAAAAAAGTTTTTCTTAAAGTAGCTTGTATCACTGAAACTCCAGGAAGAATCAAAGAAGGCAAAGTGTAGCTTACCTAAATATCATATTTACTGCAAGAGCCTTTGTCTTGGCAGTGAGTCATGGGAGCACTCACCAGCTACTATTGCTAAGTAGCACATCCTACTGAACCTGTTGTGCTGTCTCATATCCTAATACTGAATGGCTCCAAACTTACCTAGTTTGTAAAATCATAACCCAGGATACCAAAAGCTGATAGATTGTTCAAAGTAACCCTAACATTTTTAATCGAGTGAGATTTTCCTCCAAGCGTAAGAGAATATTGCCAAGACAGAAATGACCTTTTGTTCTAAAGGCTAAGACTTCAACTATATTTTTTCTAGGAGCAAGAGAACAATGTCTTCAAATATAACATGATGTCAGAGTACTCACTGTAGGAGGGTATGCCATAGGGCTGCCCCGGAGGAGGATAGGCAGTGTATGCAGCAGCCTGCTGGATTCCTGTGCTGTACTGAGTCTGTCCATATGTTGCCATTGTTGGGAAAGATGGGACTGTCACTATATGGGGATAATGTCTATTCAGAACAAGAAAACAGAAAGTCTAAGGCAATAGTTACTGTACATGATCTAGAGCACATGCAGAACACTTCTATACATTTTGATGAAATAAAATCCAAAGTATGATGGTGAAAATCTTGGGAACTGAGCATTGACTAGGCTGGGGCAAAAGTTTGTTTCCGTATATGGCTCCTGATATGAGCTATTAGATTAAGCTACCTAAATGCATGGGGACTTTAAGACTGCAAAATAAGTGCAAGTTAAAAAAATAAATAAAATCAACACTCCAGTTTTTCATGTTTTATTCTGAGTTTGCCAAACATGTGAATGTCACGGGAAAACTCTGACATTTCAACTTATTCCTCTGTGGTCACTCATACACAACAATATTCAAACTGATAAGGTTTGGATTCCCAGGGGTACAAAAGTACAGTGCACAATACCTCAAACCTTCTTTCACTCCATATCTAACAAGATTAAGAACCAGTTACTTCACTAGGCCAGAGACGTGAGGGGAACAGGTGGATGGGCTTAAGACAAATGCTTTTTAAGGTGACAGAAGTCTGCACAAAATGGCTGTTCAGCAAAACACGGTTTTTAAATTACAGCACTTGGCACAAGCACTCACTTTGTGGAGTACAGATGGAGAGGACACTGCGGTGCTGCTTTGCTGCTGCCTGGAAAACAAAATTAAAGGGTCTTAGATTTTCATAATGTTCTGTTCTATGGCCAAGCTGATACCACTGTTTTTACCACTGCAGTTTTGAGGAAAATAGACAGGAACTAGATGGTGTTTTTAGTGAATCTCCACAAACTGAAGGAGGTAAGAAAGTTATTCTCCACTTAACAGCAAACATAAATTTAGTTTTTAACTGAGGGTGATACTGATTGAGCTACCAGTTTCTTCTTCTCTTGGGACTGTTATCAATCATGAAGCTGGGCTTTGGTGGGATGACTCATATGCTAAAGGCTATAAAAGCAACTCCTATGATCACTGAAATGATTTAAGCTCACTGCACTTTTTGCCCTTTTGTTTTTCTGGTACTCTCCTAGACCATGACTCACTTTCTTTAATGTTTATTAAAATATATAAAATCAAAATAAGTATTAAAAATACAACATCATAAATCTCCTTACTCTTGAATTTTTTGAGTTAACTATAACCTACCTTATTGACCTGCCAGCAACCAAAATAATAAACCATCAGAAAATGTATCACACAGGTTATATGTGCAGGACGCTTTCCAGTGTACCAAACAGTTGTGTCCTGCAACTCTACACAGAAAAATGAGCCACCATCTGTATTTAGAGATAAATTTAGATTTAACTGATTAAAATTTTGAAAAAATCTAAATTAAAACCTGCAAGTTGCCTGAAAGTTGTGCTGAAAGCATCACACCTACATGCCACCATGAGCATGTTGCCTCCATGATGCCATTCAAATTTTGAATCTAAGTTCCTGTCTGGAGCGGTTAGATGTTATTACAGCACTATAAATGCCAAAACACCCTCACAATCACCAGTAAGGACTTTAAGCACAACAGATTGAGCCTCTCTACCTGCTGGCTGCATCAATGAACCACCAGACTAATTGCACCCAGCTTCTCCATGCAGGGAGAACATCAAGCATCATGTTGTCTGCGGATGGCAGCACCACCACCCTCAACATTGGCTGCTGGCATCTGTAGTATAATTTGGTACACGGGATAGGAAATATCACACAGTCTCATGCAGAAGATGATCTCTCAACTGCAGGTGCACATGCTGGGTGGAAAGGGAGATTCCTGCAGTGCCCCCAGTGCCTGCACATTGCTACCGCCAGGCAGGAAACATCTGCAGTACTGTCCCATGTGTCAACAGGGACATACCCACAATGCTGTAGATGGATTATCTTCAGTACAAAGTTGTCCAAAACGGCACCACTTCATTCAGCCATTTGTAAGTTGGTGAATTAAATATTTAAACCACATCTTATTTAATGAAATATGCAAGTACATATAAAGTCCAAATACGTGCAGATAGTCCCATGGGTTTGAGTAACTTATTATGCCATAAGCATGGAGAGAGTGACCAAAAATATCTGACATGTTCACATATGAAATGTATGTTCTTCCTGATTTAACTCTTTTGAAATTGTTCTTTCCTATACAACCTTTTTTCACAACATTTTACATAGCTTTATCATTTTACATCATAACATGGGGATTACACCAAACTATTTTTAAAAACACAGCCATTTAATCAGATACCTTTTTAAATTAAATTATTTTAAAATGCATATTTATCTTTGTTCATGAGTTCTAACTAAAAATATTGATTACTAGATACTATTCCTTTTTTAGAATGTTAATTTACTGTATATAATAATAATAATGAAATTCTGAATATCCTAGGAAACAATAACATTTGATTAAAAGATTAAAACATCTAAACCACACACTTTCTTCAAAAAGGGTCTCTTTGAAAAACTTGGAAATCTTCAGAGATAAAAAAAAAAAGAAAAGAATTCCATGTAGTCCTTTCTGTCTCCTCCAAGATAATCACAGTCATTTAATAAGAACTATACATTAGGTTAGAATAGATAAAAAATATGGAAATAAAGGTGTCTGTGCTTAGGTGCCTACTGAACTCTTCTGAATCTGAGAGGCAAGAGCATTTTTTTGGTAATGCACCCAATCCTTTCAGCTCTTTCCCCAGCAACCTGTGACCCAGCAAGTACCTGCAAGCTAACTGCGACCACCTTCTTGCCCCGTACTTAGCTTTAAGAGTCTCCCAACTATTTCATGTGCAGTATCAGAGCAGAGTCACTGCAGCATTGCTGCTTTAGGGAAGGTGGCTCTGGGAACAGAGGCACTGATGACTGGGGGGAACAGGTTTCAGAGTGAGCTGGCCACAACTGCATTGACAATGATGATGATGATGATGATGATGATGATGATTATCTTCATCATCATCATCAAAACCCAGCTTGAGTACATCTGTCTGTGCTGCAACAGACCCCAGGCGTCATCTGTCCACAAGTCTATGTGCTTTCTGAACACCAGCTGGATGCCTGTTCCACCCCCTTCCTCTCCTCCCTGGATATGAAGAGGAAACAGAACAAACTCACCCAAATACACTGTGATCAAATGTATTTCATCACCTGCTCTTCTTCCTACAACGTGTTTTTCTGTGCCATGTCCCTCTCACTGAACCTCTTCCAACAACAAACGCAAGACTCGTGCCCTTCCTGATGTCTCCTCTCCTAAGTTGTACCCCAGTTCTGCCAGAGTTCTCTCTCTGGCTGGGTACACCCCAAAAACACTGTAGAAGGGCAAATATCACAGCTATGCTATTTGCATTCTCTTCCAGGGTCCGCTGCAGACACTAACTGCTCTGTGCACTGATCCGTTTGCAAAGGACAGATCAGGCAGGAGGAGGGTGTGCAGGGGAGGAACGTGAAACCTATACAGCCCTGATCGCTAACAGAATCACTCTAGTCACTGACAGAAACAAAACTGTAAGGACTCCTTCACACACTTACAACTCTGAAAGACCCATCACACCAGCAACCCTGCCTTAGTTCCTCTACCTATAAAATGTGGTTAACAGTAACCTATTTCCCAAGCAACAGAGATGTTTAGTTGGAAAAAAAAAAAAATGGATAAAGGACAGTGGTATACAAATGTACCTATTCATTTACACACACAGATATAGAAAATAAGATTGTTTTAAAATCCAAAGCTGGGTTTACCTGACTCACCTTCAAACTCAGTCTGAAAAATTTGCTTTGACTTACCTGAAATAAAAGTTTAGAAAATTAGATTAGATTTTTAGATTACAAAACAGAAAACTATACCATCTCTGTCACACTCTTCCTCATTACTGAAAAGAATTGCATTGAAGAAATACACTTTTAAGTTTTCATTCATTTAATTTGTAATGCCTTTTACATTTGAAAAACAGCAGAACAGTTCAGTTAGTTTGAGCATAAGCTTAATTTCTATTTGAAAAATGCCACATCTTCCAATTTTTTACTTTTGAAAGAGGTAAGTACAGAGTGAATGCGTTTGCCAAGAATGCCAAGTGGGAATTTACTGCATGCGAATATGCAATATGTTACTGTCATTGCCAAAAAAAGGCAAGATAAACCTACATGTGTTTCTACCCAGAAGTGCAGGACTACAGGCAAAACGTGCACTTGAAAATTATATTGATATAATCGCACATCTCATGAAAAGTACCCGTGAAAACAGCAGGCCACATATCTATGTGAACATCTACATAAGTGATGCAACTAGACTTGCTAAAATTAAAACTATATGTGTAATACAGAGCGTACATTTGTGTGCATTTACTGCATTAAAAGCTCTGGCAATCTGAGACTTGACAAACACACAGGTATGCTCCTGTTCTTCAAATTAACAAGAAGTATTTTCAAGGGAAAGAGCATAATCTTAGTAGCACAGGGGATCATTCTGTAGACAAATAACCATAGTATTTCTATAAGAAATGCATCAACATGAGCTGTCACTAGCAAACCGGTGTCCTACAGTGCAACCGGTATGTCGGCTCTTATTTATATCGCATAATAACAAATAGTTCCTGCACCAAGAAGTTTACAAAATGATGTATTTAAAAATAATTTCTAACTCTAATCTTTTCTGCAAACATGTAAATTTAAAAGGATGTTTCCTTTAGATTGTTATCCCTTCAACTGCTTTTGAAAATAGGCAGTCACGATGTATGTGACTTAATCATGCAATTTCTAATGTCTTAGCAAACATGCAAGCAAAACATCTCCTTGGTTTCTAAAAGCCTATAAATGAAGGGTTAAACATACTACTAACATAATAGCCAGTGCCTTTTCCTAACTCCCCTCTAACAGGAAGGCTGACAGATCCTGACCGCAGCAAACAATAGCTGGGATTGTACTAGCAAGAACTAGTTCAGCTGCATCACTTGCCAATAATTTTTTTAGCAGATTTGACATTCTTCTGTTTCCTTCACTCGAACAGTATGATGGGGGGGGGGAGGAATGAGGAGGAGAAGAGCAGATAAATTTCCATCAGAGCCTCAACCACTGAAAGAATTTGTCCTTGGTACCTGCCAAATGTAAAACTTCAGATCAGAGGCCAGCAGGGCTAACTGGAGATGATAGTAAGGATCTCAGGGCAATGCCAACTGGGGCTACGAGCTGCCTTGGCAAAATGTTTTTTGGCTGCATGATACATTGTTGGGCCTGGGAGCCCCCACGCACCCCACCACAACAGCAGCAGCAGAGCCTCTGAAATGCAGGGCTCACATTCACACCTCCACCGGGGCTCTAGTATGATCCAAACAAAAGCTACCGACTCTATGTGAAATATGGTTTATACCTGCAATTATTCCAGTGGAGCAAACATACATGTGCATGTGTGCATATGTATGCACCTATTATACAGAGATATATATCTACAAATAAAACGCTCCAATTCCATTTGCATTCAAAACATTGCTGAACTAAAGGATTCAGCCACAACTGGAGCATCTACAGAAAAATACTCAAAAATTGCTCACTATACTGTAGAACTGTCAGAAGTAGAGGCCTTGCATGTGGCCAGTTCCCTTTGGTTAAGTACATATATATATATATACACACACATTATGGTAAAGCCAGCAAACAGTAAGCAAAAGAGGCTGCCTACCTTCTATGTCATCTGGAGCCGTGGCATAAATGTTAGAAAGGTTAAGCTTCAGTCTGTCAGGGCACTCTCTATTTACAGTCAGGCTGGGTGATATCACTAGATCTAGCATTTCCTTATACCTGAAGGAAAACAAAGGAAAAATATAATTTATTCATTAATTATGCATGCTTACTAATGATTCAATTTTTTTTCCCTAAGAGTATAAATATTAAAGCTGATTACCTAAACCCAGGCTTCATATAAATTCCACATAATAACATTCACTAAAGTTTTCATCAAAGGGAAATGCTGAATTAAAATGCAGTGTTTGCTTCCTTGGAGATTACACCCATCTGATTAATGCTTTCCCTTTCTTCCTGGATTTTGCCATAGAAAAACTCTATTTCCTGATCTCTCCTATGCTGTCGGAGCGAGAATAAACCTAGTGTCCAGTGAGGCTCCAGAACAGACTATGAAGAGCTGAAAATGTTGAGGGCAGTTAACAGCATTATCTAGTCTTACAAGATAACAAGGTTAGTACTGGTGATACCTAAACCACGCACCTAACTACAGTGTCCTGACCATTAGGTGGCAGTGATAGAAGGACAGTTCCTTTCACATAAATAACCCCATCTGATTTAACCAAAAATTCATATAATATATAGGACTTGAGTCTCCAAAGAAAAATGTATTTGATGTGCGTGCACATGACCTACACTATGACGACAGCTTACAAACTCTGCGTTACACAGTTCAGAAAAGAGAATGACTAAATCATTATTTCAGACCCTATGAAGAGGCAGACAACATGAGTAAGTCTATTCATCTAAATACCACCATTTTCAATATCTCTAACTCCAGCTATACACCTTTTCAGAAGTGGGCTCCAAAGACGCTTGAAACAGAGCTGCTTGCTTCTCTTGGAATTGTTGGATGTTTTGAATGGTTACAAAATGGCATTAAGCGCAGAGATATGCATACCTATATAGGCATATTTGCAAGTTTGAGTAAAGACAATGGGGCAAGTACAGTACGGAAACTGTGTGTTACATCAGACATCTGAACAATGGCTTTTATGAAAGGCAGGTTTCTTGGACACTTTTACCCCCATAATGTTCTGCCCGATTCCTCTGCAACCAATGCCTGCAGCTGGATCTGTGAAGAACCCACTGGCCAAAGAAAATCTGAAGCTAAATTTGCCAATTAACTGTACCTTTTTTTTTTTTTTAATACACACAATGCCACAGAGACCTATTTGAATTTTCTAAGATAACATCAATGTATTTTGCAGCTTTCAGTTCAAGTCCATAACAAATGACAAAAAGAGGAGGACTCAAAGTTGCTATGCCCTTCCTCACTTTCTGCAGTCATACAGAGTACATCCCTATTTCGGTCCCCTAACACTAATGGGGAATTGGAGCTATTACAGAAAAGCGTAACTTTGCTCTTGGACAAAGCAGGGCCCAGGCAAGAGCAGATGGGAGAGAGGGCATATGGGGGTAAGGCACCTGGCTGGAGCCTGCACGGGCTCCCCTTTCCTCTCAGCACTGAACACGCTGCCTGCAAAGGCAGGTGGCACAGCCCTGCTCTCAGTCTTTATAGTCCAGAGAGGTGCCAGCCTGATGGCACGGCAGCAACAGGCCAGTAGCACACCTAAAACATCATGAGGTTAAAGTCAACAGCACATAAACTTGAAATCTTGACACTGGGCTTCTGCAATACTAATCTACGCACTTCTGGGAGAAATGAAGAGGTTCGTTTTGATTTTCTGTTTAAATACCACTGTATGACTTTACCAGCTTTGAGAAAGAGAGAACAATAAACCACATACTTTTTATCTGAACCACTCCAATCACTTGGAGTGATTTCAAAGCCTGAAAATCCCTGTGGAGGGTATTGTTATGAAGAGGCACAAACCAGATGAAGTATTTTACCTGTAATGGAACAGCAAAGACCAAAGACAGTTCATTTTCACTTTCTCCACCTAATAGCTGGGAAGGCACTCTGCCCAGGCAGAAAAAACATCCATCTTCCATGAATTTGCAAATGGGATCTGGACTCCTCTTGTCTGCACCCCTTGGAAATCCACGTAGGTATATACACTTTCACCACCAACACAGACTCAAGTCCAGAGGTTGATAAAGGCTTCCTGATTATGTGCCATGAAAGAGACCTTAAGTCAGCAGTGAATGACCAATGGGGTAGAAATACAGTACTCTGAATCCAGCACTTGTGAGATCCATTTTCCCTAACTGCTCTGTGTTACAGATTTACTAAGAAAACAAGACTAGCATAAAAAATCAGTGTTGCTTCGCAGCTGGAAGATCTTTGTTGCTAGTGGGCCTCAAAGGGCTCCACCTTCAAATGTGCCCCCATAAGACAACCACAACTGCCTCCCTTTCCCTGCCTTAGACACAAGACACTGAAGCACAGCAAGACAGAAGTAAAAATGCTGCTGCACAGGAGCCACCAATTGTGTCCATGCTACCAACTGCATGGAAATGCAACAAGGAGTCAGACTTGTACAAAGATACAAAAAAATAGTCCCTAGCTGTAAAAATTCCACTGTAAGTGCCTGAGTCTAATGGCAGAGCCAAACTGGCAATCCAGGACTCCTGACCTTGTCCTGAACAAAACACAGTCCATGAGAAACTGCTCAGTCCTAACAGCACTGGAAGAATCTATGCTCCCAACCTGGTACCTGCAGAGGCTGTACTGAAGCACACGTGTCCCGCTCCACAGGCAGTCTCAGGCACCAGGAGGCAGGCAGATGCCTTGGAGCCACAGACTGTCAGGCAGTAAGGGATGGTCATGGCCCTCTGCACACTTTGCTTATGCTGGAGGAAAAAGAGGTTTTTCTCCTGAAATAGCTAATCTCTTTCTTTAGCTGGCACAGCCAGGCTGCCACAGAAAAAAGGGTCAGGAAGATTTTTGTGGTGTTACTTCTCAGTGGGGAGGAACAAGATCTCTCCTACAAGCAACTATGGCTCCTAAGGCTCTCTTAGAAGCAGCAGGCTGGGCAGAGGCTCTTTTCCCAGCAGAATTACTTTATTCGAATCCATCGGCATCCAATTAAATTTTGTTTGCATGGCTGAGAAGGCAGGGTTCCATTTTATACCAGGTTTTCCTTTCCACTGTAAGCAGTGCACGATTTTTTTCCCCCCCTTATTTCCTTAACGCTATACCTGAAGTGAGGAAAAACGCTGCTGTCCCAGATCCTGTCAAGCTGGGGATGTTCTACATTGTTTCTCAGATAACACATGCCCTTCAGCATAATTCAAAAGCCCATCACTCATGACACTGCCCAGACTGCTGCCAAGTGAACAGGAGCAGATGTTTAAAGGGAAATGATCTTTTATAATGATTAATGTACTTTAATTACATCATTGTTCAGAGATTTCATTAGCTACTCTCTGACTGATGATTTTTCTACTGGTTTTGTTCTGTTCACTTTTGTATCCACAAAGTCAGATCACACTTCCCTGTATTTCTTCTATAACATTTTCCTGGGTTTTTTTTCAGCTTCCATTTTTCTTTAGAGTATGTATTAGTTGCATGTACAAACAGGTAACTTTTCACAGAAATGCCTGTCTGGTTGTGCATGTCATGTATGTGTTTGCGTTGTTAGTGGCTTTGCCTGTTTTGCACGCACCATTTACCAATTTGTTCATGCACATTTCTCATGTATTTCTTCACACGAGTTTCTGAAATGCCAGTTTTAACGATGGCAACCTACAGAAAATCTTCAGTAAAATAATGGAACCAGTATGGTATTTAGCACAGTAAATTACATGCTGGAGTGCAACTGATGAAAATATCAGGTCTTTGTTTGCTTGCTTTTTAGAGCAAAAACATTTTCTGGCTTAAGTACTGTACAGTAAATCAGTAATAAAGTTTGTTGAATATGAGCTTTTATTAAAACCAGTGATGGCAGCATCTAGCATGTTGGGCTGACAGACATCTGGAAGAGCTTTTGGCTTCTATAATTAAGAAGAACCTTGTGTGAATTTGGTGCTCAGCTTTTCCATTAGAATCCCCTACTCAAAAACCAATATTTTGCCCTGAAAGTTGGCCCACAAAATCTCTGCCAGGAACAGAAACTTTTCTCTTTACTAATGTTTAGGAAGGAAAAAAGAAAAATATAAGTCTTTTTCAGTCATTCTGAAGCTAAGAATGCCAAATTAAACATTTTAACATTTCAAATTTTTGATTGAGGCGTTGGGGTAACCTACAAATCACATTTCCTTTTACAATGATCTTTTGAAGGCGGTCATTCCAGACCCCAACTCAAAATACTCAAACGTGTGCTGAAGATCAAACTACTGAGTGATCCCCTACCTCTCCCCAGCAAAGTACTCGAAGATGAGGGTAAGTGCAATGCCAAAGCAAGAACCAGCATGCAGACTGAGTCAGCGAGGTGCTCTGGATACTGATTATAACTCGATGGATAATATTTTGAAAGGATGAAACAGGAAACCACGATGGCATTGTGGGCAGATGCAACCACACCACAACTCTGCTCAGCACAGCTGAAAGGCCAGAAGGCATCAGCAAGAGATGAAGGAGACTCCTTCCAAAGCTGGGACCTCTGCTGCTCAGGCATAATTTAAAGCATCTCTCAGACTGCTCTAAATTGCTTTTAACATCCTCCCCACAACACACTAAAGGCATCATCTCAGACCATGGGCATTTCCACCCTCACTGTGGAGGCAGTGGACTTGTTCCTGGGAGTCTGCATATTTCAGTCACCTCTACTCCATTTCTGGGATGAAGAGATAGTATTTTGGCTGCAATATGTACAAGTACATGAAATTGAACAGATATTCAAAAGAGCACTTCCAGGGCATTTTCAGTAAATAAGACACCTGGGTAGTAAGTAGACCAGGATAAACTCAATGGCCAAGGGATGAGGAGAGTTCAGAGGCAATGTGTGCAAGGAAGAGCACAGCATTTGCCCCATAATGACAGCAGTCTGTAGGAGGGTATTTGAGCAAAAAGGACGTTGATGGTACAGTTCAGAAAGGACACACATGCCAGGAGTAAAAGACAGTATGGGGGGAAAAAAGCTGGCATGGCTTTGGAAAATATAAAGAGAATGAGCTCTGCATTTGCCATCAGTGGAAGAACTGATGAGTTATGAGCCCTGCAGAATGAAGTAGGTCAGAAACGCAAGACAGGACTCCTGCCCTTGGGAAAAACCTGCCAGATCCTACAATGGGAAAGACAAGATACTTCAAGGGAGTAAGAAATTGCAAAGAAAGTTTGACCATGAGGGGAGAGAAAAATCTAGAAATTACTCTCCCTGTAACAAACAACCCCATGCAATGATCTTCTCAAGAATTTTTACTGATACCTGGCTAGAGGCCAAATACAAGCTTAAACCACTAGATCTTCCTAAACATCTGCATATGCCAACAGAGCCCTAGGCAGGAGTGGTACAAGCCAAGTCCTCTGCTTTCAGCTTTGCTGGGAAGGGGAGGAGTAGAGACAGAGACTGGAGCTAATTGCAAGAGTAACATTTCTGTCTTGCTTCCATTATTTTAGCTGGCTTTAATTACTTGATCAACTGCTTTCACCTTTATTCTCTCCAAAAAATGGTGCAGATTACTAAGTAGAAATCTGCAACTTTATGACTCCAGTGCTACAGTCATAGAAGAGTCTGATTCCCCACTTTGTTTCAGAAGTGAATCACTAAAAGGTAACTACAAAAAAAATTGAAGATATCTCAGTTTCTCATTCAGAGAAAACAAACAAAACCTCCAGTCCTAAAAAGTTTGTCTTTCCTTCATTCCTAGGAGATATAAGATTTGTAATATTTTTTTTTTCCACATGGGTAGAATTTTCAAAAGCACTTACTATGTCTCATTTATTTTCACCGGGAATTAAGACCTCTACTATTTTAACTCCTTGGGAAGCAGGGCAGCTTAGCCATACATTTTGCAACCAGGACTAACTGGTTGCAAAATTATGCTCCCCACTTTACTCTGCTCCTGCACAAATAAAGGAATCATTCATAAGCAGGAAAAATACTATTATCTTGCAGCCACCTTCCAGGTGGTATAATAATAGGGAATCTCCCATACTGAAGATTTTGGCTACTTCTATCCACACATTTCAAAAGCAGAGGAAAGTAATTTCATTTCCTCTGTCAGTACATTCCTCCTTGCACTGTAAGGGCATTTTCTCTCCATCTATAATAGATCCTTTGTTCCTTCCATTTCAAGAACTCAAAAATGCTTCAGCAGGTGAAAACCACAACACTTTTTTCTCTTTTATAATGAATCTTAGCTCATCCACAAGTACATCTGATAGATGTATGCAGGAAAGGCCTGAACAGGCATAAAGTTAAACCTGAGCTGGCATAAATGCTCATGTACAAGACTGACAGTACAGCCCTGACTACAAGATATCCTTTCAAGGTGACCTGCAGGGCAGCGTGCCTCAAGCTGTTTATATTCCTGAAAGCTGCCTTTCCCTGACATAATCGGACAATAAAAGCAGCAGTACATGTCTGGATTTATCATTGCCCAGCGTGTTCCAGACACAAAAGTAAGAGGACTCATAGTAGTGCAGCTTGTAGCACAGCATCTGGGGGTGGTGGTATACAGTTGCATTGTTCTCCAGTGCACATCATCTCAGGCAAGTATTAAACCAAGAAGAACAAGAGAAAAGTTATGTGGTAGGCAAGGGACAAAGCACATTAGACTGAAATCAGAAATTGAGCTGGTAGGGAGGCTGCTCCATATGACAGGCACAGAGATAGGCTTTCTTGCAACTGCTGATCAGATTGAGTCAAGTATGAGAGATGAGAAAAAAAAAATTGGTGAGACAAAGAAGGAGCTGGGGGGTGTACTGGCTATACTGGAGCCTACAGCAAGAAAAATCTTCATTTCAACTGGGGCAGGATGCCACTCACTTTCTGAAAGCTGTGGAAAAAGCCCCATTTGAGCAGCACCTTTGTGGAGACCCAAGAAAGCCGGGCAGAGGCTGCACGCAGAGTGTGCAGGGGCCCCCGAGCCCTCCCTGGCCAGATGACAGCAGTCATGAGCTGTGCTTTTCACATCCCCTCATCACTCCCATCGTGTACATACTGTCATCCAGTTTTTACATCTGTCAGTCTTCCGAAATGTTCATTTTTTGTTTAATCCAGCACTAGAATAGCTGGCCATAAGGTTATGTTAAAAACCCCTTCAATTCTAACAAAGTAAAACAGATACACGCATAGTGCCTCAGTTTAAACAAAAAAACCCAACACAAAACCAACAACCACAAAACTTGACACGAGCACAAGCATCCAAATAAGACCTGGATCACATATAGGTTTGTTAATTCAGTAGTCAAATAGAAAACTTTTCACAAAGAAAAAAAAAATCCTTCCTTTTCCATATTAATTCTGTGTACATCTAAAATGATTCATTCCACATGAGAAAATAATTGGTTTGAGTTTACATTAGGATTTTCAAATTCCTTTTTCTTTTTAAAATGTGTTAATTCTAAACAATTTTCTGAAAAATAACTGAGAAAATAACAAAATAGACCATTTCTGTCACACTTCTGAAACCCCTATTGTTTAAAAATACCCAAAGTATTCCAACAGCTTTAAAATCCTTCCCCACATGTTTTTTTTTGTTTTGTTTTTAAATGACACAGTCTTTTTGATCAAAATTTTACTTTCACTGGAAGTTTTCTGTCTTGCTCTAACCCATAGACCAGATGGTACAAAACAGATGAAAAACCCTGTCTCATGAATTTTCTGAGCCAACTTCACCTTTTTTTTTTTTTTTTTTTTTCCTGTCTTAAGACTTTTGAGTGCTTGGGACTGGCAAAAATAATTGCATGCCTTGTTTCCCTGAAGTCCTGAGTTTCCAGATGCATTGGCTCGCTTCACCAGGTTTCATCACCTGCTATTCTAGACTGGTTTTCAATTTTTTTTTTTCTTTTTAACACGCTGTTTATTTCTTGTCTCAGACCTGTTGATTTAAAAAAAAGCAGGCTGTCTTCATATAAATAAATGTTCTTCCTACTCCTATCAAGGCTTCACTTCTGCCTTCTCCAGGTGCTCCTTCCCCAACCCCCAGGTTGCAGAGGCGAAATCAAGAAGAAAGAGGTGGGCTGGGCTGGGCTGGGATCCCCCCTGCACTTCCTGCAATTAACTCGGGAAGAGATTGAAGGAAGATAGGCCAAGGGAAGCATCAGCATTTTCTGCTTGAGCAGCCCAAGGTAAAGGGGATTCAGTGCACATAAAAACAAACAAGCCGCACTACCTTCACTGTTTGTTATGAAGACACAGTCTAAAAGGTAGCTTGAAAATTTGAAGCGAGCTAATGATGGGGTTTGTGCCACAGACTTTCAATATGGCAGCCTAACCAGGAAATATATAATTGCTTTGAGTCACTGGGGGTTTTAAAATTAATTTCAACACTAGCATTTCACTTAGAGTAAGTCAAAATGAGAAAGCTGAATTTTTCAGAATGCCTTTTTTTTTTTGTCTATTGAACCTGTTTGCTGAATGGAGCAACATTTGCAAAAGATCTTATTTGCCAAAGAATAAAATTACACAGCTGTCTTACTGTGGACAAGCAAGGACCACACAAAACAGAGTAATTCGGTAAAGAAACACTACGAGCTTATAGCCTACAGTCACTGGAAAGATAAAATTGTATGTGTATGCATACATATACACACACATAAATGTACATATGTAATAACTTTCAGTTTTCATATTTCTCTGACATTCACAAGCTTTTTAATTCCATTACACTTCTTCCTATTCAGAGCCCCCAAACCCACCAGGACTGCATACAATTGCAGAAAACCACACTGGCAGCTCCAGCTGCAGAATTGTGGCCTGTAACACAAAACAACTGCCTCCAGGATGGAGCTTCACAAAGCAGGTACTGTAAGGTCTGGGTCATAAGACTTATTTGTCACTACTGAGGCACCTCTTTCCACTTGAAAGAACTCTGCTTTTTATCCCTTCTCTTCAGAATCACAAGGGATAATAATTAAATGTAAATCACAAAAATACGATTTAAGAAAAACAATGAGATTTCAAATGAGAAAATAACATCTGATAACTTAGTCATGCTGAAATCATCTGCGTTGTTACAGGAGTGTGCAAAGAATGTGTTTTGTCTTGTAGCCTAGTTACTTTTATATCAAGTCACTGATTTCACCTAGCTTTGAAATTTCCAGGAAAAAGAGCTCTGAGAAACGAAGTCATCTACAGTTCTTGAACAACTATCATCTCCACAGAGAAAAAAACCTAAAGAGAACAACAAAAAAAAAACCTCCTTCCAAAAATTCTGCAGCACTCAGAATCAGCAGAGCTGTGGGGTTTGTGGCATGGGACGACAGACAGGGTGGGAGTGGGGAGCAGTGTGCTCCTCCACACAAGAACAGATGAAAGCTGTTACTCTGCCTGCTGCTACTGCAGGAAGTATCTAAACACAACTGCAGAAAAACCATAGATTTAACTGCACTAAAAGCAGCAGAATTCTGACATGGAATGAGGAAAAACTCTTATGTTCTAACATACCTTTTCACTGGGATAAATATGTATTTTGCAGGGTCTTTAGCAGGCACATAGCTAATTCACAGGGGGGAGCAAAACAAAAGGTAAACCCAAATAGGTCACAACCAGAATAGTAATTTCTGCCAAATCTGTAAGAATGTATCTGAATGTTCTCAACAATGCTGGTCAGTAAGTGGGAGAAATACTGAAATTATCATACTTGTTTCTTAAAATGTCAAACTTTTCCAGCCATGAAGCTACCCTCTTAGACAGAAAGATGTGAAAGATTGTTTCCATTGCCCACAATCCTCCTCTGAGCGTGTTCCCCCATGACTGTGTCTGTATTAGTTGCTCACCTCCATGTTTCCCACCATGGGACTGAGGCTAGTACTTTTATGCTGTTTACTATTTTTTTTTTAATCACTTCTTGCCAGTAGGGTTTGAATCTGATTTTTCGTTTCTTGGTTTTGGTTCCCCCACACACACTTTTCTGTTTTACACATGTCACAGTGAGGAAGGAGTAGCATCTGTGCTTGAACATGAAACTCTGGTCTTATCAGCAGAAAATTAATTCTGAACACTGGCGAACACTGGTGTGTGTGTGTTTGCAGAGCTGGGGCCTTATTTTATAAAACATTCATATTAATACACTGCAACATACAGCAATTACACAAGCAAAATTAAGCAGCAAGAAGCTACTTCAACTCTACCAGACCAGATAAAGTAGAAACAATAAAGCATTAAACATCACACAAGAACATCTGTTTCAAAAAGCAGTGAAAAATCACAAGTGGAAAGAGCAGCTTTCCTTTCCCACCTGCGGAGCCTTGGGTACACCCGCCTAGACACCAGTGGTCAAGTTACAGCATGACATTGAAGAACCTATTTTTAGGTAATAATTTGTGTAAAACTGTGTTTAATGTAGAAGGTAATAACTTCTGTAAAACTATATTCATGCAATAGGACAAGACAAAGAAGTCATCACAAGTTGCAGAGGGCTCAGGAGGGAAAGCACCACGCAAACAGCACAGAAAAGCCATTGCCAGACAGGCCTGAAGCAACAGAGAGCTGCTACAGCAGCTACGACTGCTGGCTGAATACATCCTTGAGTTACGGGGCAACATTAATACTCTCACCACACACACAACCCATTTTGAGCCATATGTCCCACTCAGGAGCCTTTCACTCTGTTTTGGTTTGAGCTGAACATTAGTAGCAACTTCATTTTTCCTTCTGCTACTCAGCAGTCAAGGGAAGGAAGAGAAGAGCTGGATAGTGTCTTAACACCAAGAGAAATGAAGTCGGTTTCACGCAGTGAAAGTTGGCCATTAGCTGGAACAAGTGCCAAAGGGAAACATTTTCCAGGAAGTTTAGTGCCGGACGGCTTTACCTTGGGGAGAATAGTGCTGGCTGCAGGGAGCACCGGCAGCTGTCTTTCTCCACAGATGGATGGCTTCACGTTGTTGTGGATTTAAATGTGCATGGTTACCCATAAACATTTATACCAGCCAGATCCTAAAGAAGAATTCCTGATTCAAAGGGTAGCAATGCATCATTCATGAAGTTTCCACAGAATGTACTAAAAAATACTTGCCCACAATTTTTCAGCGATAATGCTCTTAAAACCCACAGGTAATTGTGTGTGGAAAAGGGTGGCGCTCACACCAGAACAGTTCTCACAGATGACACAGTGAAAACAAATTAGTTGTGCAGCAGAGAAACATATGATCAAGCCCTGGTCTGAGACTCAGAAAGCCTAGTGTTTTCTCCCCACTCTGCCCTCTGGCAACTGAGCTGATCCCTAGGCAGAGCCTTTGTGAACCACTGTGCATTCTGATCTTTGTGTGCCTTACTTTCAGAGACTGCAGGACAAGTGTTCCTCTTCTGTGAATGTGAAGCATCAGCCAGTACAATGGTGTCCTACTCTCAGTGGAACCTCCAGGTACTGCTGTACTAAATAAACAATAACAAAAATCACAGATATATAATTTTCCTAGGTCTGCAGTTCATCTTGGAGTAACACAAAGCAGCTCCTACTCGGTTCTTCCAATGTGGAAAGCACTTTGTTTTATCCCCTATGACTGGACTGTGTCAGACTCAGCACTGTTACCACTACTGCACCAACAGCATACTTGGGTGTCTTGAGCACATCAGTATCTACATTGTCCACAGGCAAGATACTGCTAAACACTGTTCCACAAAAGCATCATTTTATGGACAGACAGGAGACATGGACCTGTGCTAATACTGGTATGAGCCAAGCATGCACTGACCCACAGTTTCTTCTGGCCTGGATATCTTCACCAGTCACATTTACCTTTGCAGCTACATCATGCGAGTGATCCAGGGAAAACAAGATGGACTGAATAATCCAGGCTCTCTTAGAGGACCTCCTGGGCAGCCTTAGCTGCCCATGTGCACTAGGGCCTTAGATGCTCAAGGGCTGGCAGCTGTCCCTACAAACAGCAACGTGGGGCAGTAAAAAGGTGCATGTTGTCACAAGGCTGAGTCTGACACCAGATAGGGAGAACTATATGTAGTTGTTGAAGGAGAACTAAGAATTGCATTTCTTGTTTTGCTCCCAAGCTCTGTCACTAAAAGATTGGACAAATTTTGCAGGACTACATTAAGGCCTGTCTAAAACTGGGAAATATAGTATAAACTGCCAATTAAGCTCTTTTTAGGGGCTGGAAAGTGCTCTGAAATCTTTAAGTGAAATCTGTTACACCACTGCAGTATCAATATCCATGCCGATGAATAATGACCATCCTGCACAGGAGACAGCCAAGAAGGAGGTGAGGCACGAGAGCTGTCCTTCAGGGCATGTTCTCTCACTCATTTTTGGTCCAAAAGCTCTCCATTCCCTGACTATGAGAATTTCTTCACCCTTTTGATTTACTTCTAAAACCTGTCAGAGTCCTGCAATTGCTCCAACAACCCAGTGAGAAAGGTAAGGCTGCCCCTTTATAACAGGTCTGTGTCAGCACCTCCATTCTCAGCCTGTAAAGGAATAGCATTTAGGGAATAATAATTCAAAAAAAGCTATGGGAAAAGAACTATGAAATGTAAGTTAGTAAAAGGACCTTGGATGTGAAGGAAAAGTCTAGCATAACAGTACAGGTGAGGCTGGAGTGAGAATGACGTACCCTCTCCTTGGTTAAATCCCACAAGTCAGACTTTCTCTGACCAGAGAAGACAGCAGAGAGGAAAGTCTCTTGTACATGTAGAAGGTTGAAAGCATCTCTATTTGACTGAAACTCTCTTCTGTCCTCCCACCCCCAGTAAGGGAAGATTATCTCATCTGTCTGCAGGAATAAACCAAGGAAGATCATCCTCAAGGATTCAGATGCAATGAATGCCTCATGTTTTACATCTTCAGTACACTGTTTCACCTACTTAAGAAGTATCTTGATGAGGGAAAACACAAATGATGCCCTTATTTTCCTAAATACAACTCATGCCCTACATACCAGAAGCAAATGTGATAAAGTTTGTGGTCTCTCTAAAACTGAAGACACTTTCTCAAGAAACTGGAAGCATAATATAATTTAATAATGTGTCTGAAAAGCCTGTACTGCTTTGGTTTGGTCTCATAGTCTGGAATTTAAGAGCATCCCAATCATCTCTCAGATGCTCGTATTTAAGAAAAAAATTTTTTTTGTGGTAGTCCATGAGGTAGAACAAAAACTCTAACTGCCCCCCCGCCCCCAGTTGGCTTCCCTAATTGCTTCTCTTCACCTGATAGATGTTTGGGTTAGAATTTTCAGGGCAGGGGGGAGGGATTTTATTTTCATTTTGGATTTTCCTTGCTACGGTTTTAATTAAAGCCTCACTAAATCAGAACTTGTGGTTCCTATGTAATTGCTGATGGAGCACGTCTGTGGCAGCAATGGGATGCAAGTCCTGCTATCTGGTCCGAGGGCAGTTTGCCTGTCAGGGTGATGAATTTGCCCTGAGGCTTAACAGTTACGGGTGGGAATGAGTCTCTTGTCCTGCTTCTGCAAAATTGGACAATATTTAATACCAAAGTCCAGAGGTCTGTGTGCACGCACTAGGGAAAGCCACCCTTCAAGCCTCCTGCCTTGCTGACCTTATTGATAAAACAGGAATGAAGGTGATAAGCCTATGGGACTTGTGAATAAAACTGCTCTATTACTGCGAAGTTTTCTAGAAATACCAGATTCACAAAGTTTAGACCATTCTGTGATCTACAATGAATTTCTGGCTGGATCATCTTCAAACATGTTGAGTCAAACTAGTTAAGCCTAATAATGTAAAAAGAGCTGCTTTCCTCCTTTTGATCCTGCTTAACAAACTCCTCACAAATGCTGTAGGCAAAGGTTGTACAGCACTAACGCAATTGCTATGAAGAGTACTACAAATGCAGGTGCTCGTTCATTACCAGTTAACCCTGAAGCTGCTTTACAACTGCGTGGCCTGAATGTAAAGCTGATTTGTTCCTAGATTATGAAATCCAACTGTACTCTGATATACCTTCCCTGTTTTGAAGTAAATTGGGTTACCAATCTGGATTTAGTAAATAGTGTGGTTAAATAAATCAAATTTGTAAACTTCTAACATTCATTTAGTCACAGTCCTTTCTCTTTGTTTGAAAAGAGCAGAGGGTGGTCTTGGAAGAGAGGCTATCACTCAGCTAAACTTCAAGAAGTTACCCTTCCCTCCTCTTGCTCACCGATATAATTAAAGCCATCTTTTTCCTTCTCTTCTGACTCTTAATTGAATAAAAATCAAATGTCATGATTACCAATGATTATTGATCTCAAATAATTTATCTGATGAAGGAAATGTTTTCTAGAGGTTACAGCCAGGAAGCCAAAGGTTTTCATTCCCAGCGCTGACACTAACTCACTGGCTACACATAACAGATCTCCTTTGCCCACTCCCTGTTATACGACTGTTATAGGTTTATTTAACTTCAGAGCAAGCAGTTCTGCACACCGGTAATTCTTGGTTACTGGAACTTGGGTGTCTCCATGTGCAAGTGCTAGGTTTTCATCTGCCCATGCAAATGCAGAAAGGTTTGTGTTGTTAGTACTATCAAATATATATGCATACCAGATAGGCGTTTTTACAGCACTGAGTTCCTCCTATGCTTTTAAAACCACAAGAAAAAGTTATTGTTTAGGTTAAGGTCTTCAAGAATATGTGTGAAATGTGTAGGAGTTACTCTGCTGGTAACTATTATTTCTGTAGTGAAAGTTGGTTACTTCATCAGTAGGAATAACAAATTGTAAATTCCTGTATCTCTAACTGGAAGGTTCAAAAGGGATATTCTGAATGAAGAGACAGGCTGATGCTGGCAGTTTATAGATAAATGTTGAGTGGAGAAGATTTCTATTTTAAAGAGCTACAGTACAACAGTAGTGAGTAAAGTACTGTGATCTAATTGCTGCATATCTTGGGGATGTCAGGAGAAAAAAGACAAATAATCAGAAGCAGTGCTTGACCAGTAACTGTACTTTGATTTGTCACTCGTGCCAATGAACATTGTGTAAACAGCCAAGGGGAGAAGGAGTTTACTCAGAGCAAATGTTCACATGGTGTCTTCCTTCATATTTATTCCATTAACAATTTGTTTCTGTGGATATTTTAAAGTCAGGCTAAAATAACAACACAGAATTAACTAATGGGACAGCTTGATTCACTTTGTGGGTTCAGGTGGGCTGAGTTCCGATTTCCCAGGAGTTTTGGTATGACAATAGGGTGAAGCTTTTTCTTTAAGCCCAGGTGAAAGCTAGCCTGGGCCCAAGATCCCAAAGCTGTTAGCATCAGGTTTAGTTTCAAGACAGAGGGAAGGATTTTTACACAGATTACCAAAGGATATTATCAAACAAGGAAGAGTTATGAAAAACCTTCACAGAGATCCTGCCATCCAGTCACTGAAACATCCCAGGGCAGCATGGTGCAATGACAAACACACCAACCCAATGCCATTCACACAAACACCCTTGTTTTCCTTCGCAAAGTCTGATCTGATAAACGCTTACTGAAAGTGCCATTTTATGATATTAAACAGGCCTCAAATGATTTACCAAAGTACAGAGGGACACTGACATTTGAACTGCAGGAGTTTTGTTTTCCGTCTTGTTTTTCCCCCCTGTGACTATTGCATTTGAATAACTGGAATTTTTAAAATCCCTTTTCCTCCTTTCACCATGATGTAATGCAACTGTTGCACAAGACTAACAATGTAGAACTCCTGCTGCTGGAGCCAAGTTTGGCACCAAGAGAGATTAGGATTGGCACCAAACACCGTGGTCTTTAAAAGAAATTTGGCAGACATACTGAAAACATTTGCCATTGCTACCATAAACAGCATACAGAGCAGTAAATGGAAAAGTGCTGAAAGAGACCATGGTTTTGTTACTGGAACAAAGATGTCGGTTAGCTAAACACTTAATCTAGCACCTACTTATATATGAAAACTAAGGAGTTTTACAATGGCATGTCAAAATTAAGGGCAGTAGCAGGGACCAAAGTTTAACATAAGTGACTTTCATATGTCCATCACACCAAACTGAGTCTACAAACCCTACCAGCTAGCTACCTATTAGCCAGGAGAATCCCCATGCACAACTGGAAGTTCCACTAGATTATTCAAAGTGAAATACTTGATCTGAACAAGAACACATCTGTCTGAACAAATTTCTCTTTCCAGCACTTTTCAGTTACGCTTCCCCGAGAGGGAATTTGCTCCTACTCAATGATGCTGGAGCAGTGCTCTGGAAAGAGATGCGTATGTGTATTTTTCTTTTTTTAAATGCAGATGGAATGGAGAAGAGAAATGTAAGTTTTCCTCACTGTATCCCTCCCTCTCAGCTTGAACTGAAAGAACATGGGCTGATTTTCTCTGCTCTATATAAGGGTCTGATGATTTGCAATGTGGACATCTGCCTGCAACTGGACAGATGCCACCAGCTTATTTCACACAGACAACTAGACAGCCATGTAATAGCAGCATTTCTCAATTGCTACTAATTTTTTTTTTTAAAACTCATTACCTACCAGAAAATCTCTATATTCCATCCCAAATTTTAAAGCTCTATTAAGCACCAACTCTCAAAGAAGGCAGATAAAAGTCAGAAGCATGTGTGGTGCCATAACAGCTTTTTGCCAATCTGGTTAACACTAAAACATGTAAGAATACTGAAAGGAGAGTTCAAGCGATTTATCTGATCCTTGATAGTAACCATTCAGTTTATAAATGGTACTGACAAGCACTCCTAATGGGATATCCAACATGGTGTTTGTGTGTGGTGGCATATAAAAGTTACAGCCTCCTGTTGCAACTTATTTAGGCATAGATGGAAAGCAAGAATTAGTTTAAGGGTGAAACCTTGAGGTATTTTTTCCCCCACCCCCAAAAATCAAACAAGCTGAAAAAAAAAAAATTAGTATCTGATTACTATGACCTAGCTTTTTCCTTGATGGCTTCAAATTCTTCAAACAAAATGGTCAAATCTAAAAACAGAGGACCACTTTAAATGACCACAAACTGTGGTATCTTTTACTGGAAAAATGTGTACAGCTTCAATGACAAAACTAGGAACTTAAAGCCCACTTTGTTTCACTGAAGAGCAGTTTCCTCCTATCATGTTATATACCACTTACCCTTGGGATCACCAGTCCAGCTCTCAAGAAGCTACTCTGCAATACAGCTCATCACCTCTGAGACCGCCTGTCAACAGCGACTGCATAAGCACAATGCCAAATCAGGGGACAGCTGTAAACACAAGAGTGCTGGGATTCAAAACAGCAACAGAGATGACTGCTTCAGTTACACGACTGCAAGGCAGTTCAAAAAAATTTCTTGCAGGCACAGAAAATGGCAGCTACCTAAAGTTCATTCAAATAATCTAAGAAAAGAGTTTTATCATCTGTATAGATTAGGAAATCCAGCTGCAAGTAAAAACCAACTTTAGCTTCTTGGATATTTGAGAACAAGCTTACGTGTGCCATTAAGAAGGTGACTGCCTTAAACTCAAATTTGATCTGCAATATCCCTAGCTTAAAGGCAAATTTCTCTTGCACGCATGGGACTTCAAAGGCCCTCACCCTTTCACAGCCCAGAAAAGTAGCCTGACAGCCTGGTTCAACAGCTGATGCGTTTCCTGACATTGGATTAACTTCAGCTCATCGCCTTCAGCACAGTTTCTCTCTGACACTTTTATGGAATAACTTCTACAACAGACATAAGAATCAAAATAATTTTCTCCCTCCAGCTACTACAGGATGGCACAGATATAACCAAATCACTTATAAGAAGCATGCAAAGATGCTCTTGCTGACACCCCCCTAGGTGCTAGGTATGTTGTGCATCTTCCATTAGCACATGTCCCGCCACAGTTCACATGAGGCATAACCAATCTGCTAACCCCTGGACAGCTGCTGGTTTTACAGGCTGTCATCACAAAGACTGCCTGTGAGCCTGCTTATGGGATTTTGATTCTTTAGGAGCCCAGCAACTGAATTCATTCAGTTCAGCTGCAAATTTAAGCATGGAATTGAAATTCCACAATCAAGAGAAGCAACTTTCTTAGTTTAGCTTCTCTTCACAAACTAGCATTTGGGCTCATTTAACACCTTAAAATACTGCACCTTTCACTTCTAACATCGTTCCTGAAGGTTAATATGGTGCATTTTTAGAAATAGGTACTGCAGAGTAAATGGATGCAACAAAGATCCCAAACTGCAAGCTTTCACAAAAGAGGGAAAGCCTGTAGTGGTATCTCTCCCTCTAAAACTGGTCTAGGAACTACATCTTTAGTCTGCATGTGTCAATATAGTGGGAGCCGAGAGAGACTAAAATCAATGAGAAAATAACACAAAACCAGAAGAATGTATGACATAAAAGTAAAAAAGCATATGGGACATGGGCCTGAGAAAAGCATTCTGAAATGTTACGGAGTACTACCGAAAAACGCAATCTCCGTTCCTTTCTGTGCACTGGATTAAAAAGAATCAAACCAAAACAAAAAACCCACAAAAACTTTTCAGTACGGTTTATAAACAAACTAAACAAGTTTCTGCTAGAATTACATTCCATCTATTTCCCTCTATCATAGGACTGTCCACAAGAACTCAAGTTTCTGGATTGTTGGGGAAAAGGTTAACACCTAATCGAAAAAGGCAGCTTTTTCCTTGTCCTGTCACATACCACTTTGCCAGGAAATACATGGGACAAACACTCTGAGAAGTACATACACACACCTTAAGCAAAAATCCCAAGTTTTAAAAACAATAGCCTGACACCGAGAGCTATAAGAGTTTTTTCAAAAAGCCATTTTTCCATACGAGCAGCTGAATCATGGATATTTTAAAGAGTAGTTTATTAAGCACAATACAGCATATCTCTTACTCGGCTCTATAAAATGTACCCAGTGCTGTACAAAGCATTGAAAAGAATTTAGATTTGGAACTTGCTGGCATCCACTGGCAAAGCAGGAGAATTGAGAGAACTAAGCTAACAGCTGTCTTGAAACACAGCAGATCTATACTGCATGTAACTGTAGTTATCTGACTTATACCAGATGACAAAATGGATAGTGCTGGTCTCTAAACTAATGTAATACATGGCAACACCTGAAATACACTCTCCTGATTCCAGGTTGCTTAAGTTAGTTGCATCGCTTCTTAGCGGAAGCATTCAATTTTTGTTAACACAAAAGCAACCCAAATAAAGGCTACATACAAGTTTATCAAATATCTAGATACAGAATGGTTCTGTTGGTCTTTTGCACTGCTATAGCACTGAATTTGCAGGCAACACCCAGCAACTGAAAACTGGCATCATTTAATAGTTCAACTTTTTTTTTTTTTCTGTGGTAGATGTTTATTTTTTAAAGGGAAGAAGAGATAACATCAGCAAAACAGTGATATAATCCTTATCCTTAGCTGTATGGAAACTTAAATCTAAGTATTCATGCAAGAATGCAATGCATGGGAAATACTGCTAATTGGTTTTAGAATTCGAAATTGAAGCTTGGTGAATTCAAGGGAAAAAACTGTTACATGAGTACTGCCCGGATCTATGAATAACTGAGTGTATAAATCAAATTCTAGAAAAGTTGGCAAAATTACCCTAATTTACAGCAAAACTCTGTGTTCATGCCAAGAAAAGCTCTATGGTTTTCAACAGGGGCACCAAGGTGGGCAGAACCTCAGGTTTAGTTCTCACTCCAAAATGTTTTCCTGTGGCCTATAAAAATACTGCACCTCCTACCATCTCTAATCTTCCTTACAGCCTGATGATCATTTGCACTCCAGGGATGAAGAATGGCAGAGATGTTACAGACTTGGAAGGCAACTGAGCAAACTTCTGTGGATGCTTCCTGTGAGGATGGAAACTGAAGATGTCAGAACCAGAAATCACTCCTTCCTCATATTATGCCAGTAGCATAAGTCAAGATGCTAAGAAGCTTTTCACTGTCATTTTGTTTAAATATTTTTCAAGACTGCTATCGAGGACAACACTGAGGTAATATGAAAGCTGAGCCTGTCTTCTCCTCTCCACCTCCATTCCCCAGGCCCCCCTCTCTGCAGTTTATTTGGCAGAAAGGCGTTGCACAGAGTCTCATCCAACATTGCTAAGGGAGTGTTCCTGAACATGATTAATTTGCTAATGATACAAATCTCCAAACAGCATGTTAATATTGCTGATGATTTATGAAATGCCAGAGATCATTCTCTTACCAGCAATAAGCTCTTTCAAGCTGGTGGTTTTGTATGAAACCTCTTGCAATTGCTAAGACCACTCTCATCTTTGCATTGCTCCCAGACAGTGCACAGGCAGAGAGCTGCAGTAAGGATTTCTTTAATGAACTGCTGGTTATGTATACACACAAATAGTATTGAAGGTCAGATTATGAATTCTTGCATACTTTCATATGCAAAAAGCCCAAAGTTTGCTTTGGAACAGAGACAAGCCTTACTGTGCTTGGTCTGCTCTCCTCCCAAGATGCAAACGTGCACCAGAAATTGCAAAACTAGGGAACATGTTTCATTTTCTCAACTGCTCACAATATTGTCCTTGGCACCCCAATGGTCCAAGGTACATGAGTAGAGATTCCAAAAATAGTCTCAAAAACTTCAGTAGTTTCTCACATTTCTTGGGCAGATATTCCCTATGCCGTACAATGCACCTGAAACCCGTAATATCACCCCCACAACTTACACTAGTCCCAGCATCCTCTTGACCACTAGTGACCACTAGTGATACCAAACTGACCTCAGTTATGATTTGACTACTTTGATCAATGACACATAAGGATGTGTTTTTCTTCTTCAAGCAACATTTGTAGTCAGCCTGTGGTTTCCTTGTGATTATTCAAATTTATGCAGACTATCAGAGTCTGGATAATATCCCTACCTATGTGGGATAATCAGAGATAGCTGAAAATATTTAAGATATTCACTATGACCAGCCAAGAATCCTATGTCTGCTTTTTCTATCCTGACAAGTTAGCCCTTGCTTAAATATATTTCAAAACTGGAATAGTGGGGATTTATAGGACAGTTTTGGAACGTTTCCTAAATCACATGGACTGGCATTAGCTACTAATTCCTATAAAAGTGGGCTGCTGCAAGATACCTTTGCTGTATGCCATTTGAGCTTGTTTTTCAGTTGCTACCTTCCCACGAGCATGCTGTGTTTCTGAAGGGTGCGGTTAGCTTTCTCCCTACTGCATTTACTTGTCTCCAATACAGTGTGCTGAGACATAGTTGGAACTCTATCCAATTTCACTGTCTATAAAATAAGGCATTAATTTGTAAGCATTAATAAACGTGCCATCTATCAGAGTGTGCGTGCCCAAGGTTATCCAGGGGGATTTCCCACTAGCAGTGCCTCCAAAGTCAGACGTTTGAACCACCTTGTACGCCACAAACTTGGGTTATTCTGGGCCTGCATGCTTTCCTAGCAAAGAAACATGTCAATCTGGTCAGAACTGTAAACAAGTGATATTTGTATTTTAAAAAATCCTTCTCAATCCTACCACTATGCCTCTATCCATTCTTCATGCACAGTTACCTCACAAATATTTCGAAGAATCCCATTCAGTAATGGCATGTATTTCTCCACACTGTTACTGTGGCATCTTCTCTAAGGTTCTCCAGATTACAACACTACACTGAGAGCATCTCAAAGTTCTTATTCCAAGCCCATAAGAAGTGTAAAACCTGAATACAAAGAGAAGTAACAGGCAGGAAGACACAAGATTTGGGAACTCCGCAGGAAATCCAGCTCTTCCATTCATATCACAATTAAAAAATGACAATCCAGAATTGAACTGCAGATATACTGTCTAATAATTGTCGTGGCTTTCTTTTACTTCAGCACAACTGATTAACATGTATGCATTTAACACTAGGGCACTATCTGTTATAAAAACAAGAGTTGTGTATTTGACAGAATAGCAATTTTAAACCTGCAGTTTGTTTTGTAATGTAATTCTGGTTGCATTTAACAGGCAGGAGAAAGAGAGTACTTTACATGTTTTTATTTAAATGTACTTCTGTGCTCAGACAAGCCTCAGAGATTTGGTTGTTTCAACTCGACAGTTCTGTCCACAAGCTGGTAAAGCCATTATTGCCACAGAAACCTCACAGGAGCAATAAAAAACCCCGACCCAAAACCAAAACAACCTATCTTAATCTGCATGCAGACAGTCTTACTGAAAAATATGCATGCAATCAAGCCATAATCAGCTCTTAACACTAACAGCAATCTATGATGCCAGAGATCACCTGTGAGTTATGCTGTGCATTAGGCTTTTAAAACTATTACACATTTCTTTTAACTCCAGATGGGCTCCACCTTGGTATTCTGCTTCCAGCCTGAAATGAATTGTAACTTCAGGCACAGAAGTAAGGCTCTAGGACCAACACTGCTGCACTCCTGGAAGCAGAAATGTTTGAGCAAAGGTGAGGAGGTCAGACAAGGGCAAAGTCCAAAGTAATTTTAAGTGGTTCAACTAAGTAGGGAAGGCTAATGGGAAACCATTTTAATTTATTACAGTCATCCCCAGTGAATAAAAGGACAACGTTTTTCTTCAGCAGCTTGATTACAAAGCAGTAAATCCCTCTGTGTATATAAAAGACCTATGAACAGTATAGATCAAATGCCAAAAAAAGGTTTGCACTATATGTTAGATGCAGGAATTAGAGTTGGGAATGGTTTTAGATATACAATCATTCTCATTTTAAAATATTCCCAACATATACTTTGTATATAGGAACAGATACGTGTACTTAATTCTGACATTACCATTTACAAAGTAATGACATTTTTGCAGCACACCTTTTTGGACCTTTCAAAAAAACCCCTAAGAAACATGCTCTTGAACATAATAGAAACAGGTCACCTTTCCCTCTCTCCCCACACACACCACTTTCTGACTCTTGCTGGCAACAAAAATTTATGCTGCTTCAAGTACTGACTGCAATTTCTACTTTATAGACCCTAAGCAGCAGTAAACAAGAAAACAAAGCACAGCTCGAGGTGACAATATATTTCAGCAGCGTAAACATCTTCAAGTAAGAATTATACCAGAAAAGCATCTTCTCAAATTGCTGACAGGGTTTTTGTTCAGTGTATCAGTTTCTTTTTCCCCAAACAGTTGCCAGTTCTGATAGACCCATAGGCCCACAGACAACCAGTAACTCTATTTCATCACACTGTTCTAAGATGGGTTTGAAAAACATTTAAAACTGTGAAAGTTGCAGCTACTCAGCCTCAGGTTCTTCTTTTAAAATGAGGGGGGTTTAGTCAGAAGCAGGATTTCTAGGCTTAGAATGTTCAGCCATTAAGAATTAGTGAGCTTTCCCAAAACTGTATAATTCAAAGGCAAAAAACAAGTATTTGGTTTACTTTGTAACAAAGTAATAACCTGGGCAGTTTGTATCTTGTGTCCATACTGTTTTTCCACTCATTTTTCTCTGGTTATGAGAAATAAATATTCTGAGGCAAGAAGCACTTTAGTTACACCAACATACGGAGCGGGGCTGGGACCTCAACCTGCTGCTGTAATACAACAGCCACCAAATACTGTCCAAACTATAAAACACCTTTTTGTAAGTAATTTCAGTAATGCTTGGTAAATAATTTTGTTGACTCACATTTTCAGAAACCTTTTACTGGCCTGGCCTTTTGATGAAGAACATCAGTCCTACAACTGTGGAAATCCTTGGGATATAAATCCTATCAGCCCCAAAAAACTACTTAAAAGAGATGTTACACGATGTCTTTGCACATGCTTGCAAGGGGCCTTTACACAAGTCTGGGGACATGATCACATTACCAATGGCTCAGCTATAGGACGGTAATGCTCCTTGTGAGCATTTTTCACTTTTTCCTAACTAAAGGGCAAAATGCTTCTGCTGCTGGCAACTCTACTGAGCACACCTGCTTCATCAGACACTCATATCAACACTTCCCAACTTCACTGAGTTGAACTAATACTTTTTGTTGCACCCTCAACCAGGTTTTGGGAAGATCAGTGCTGTCTTCAAGGAACTTTTCTATACAGCAGCAAAGTTGTATGCCACAGGCATAGTGTAATTTTTAAGATGTTGAATTTTTAACTTTCAATCCATTTATCATCAATAAAGAACATTATGGCAGTTTAGACAGGTTGATATCAACTCGTGGCCAAAGCAGGCTCTAATGTTTGTGTTCTGTCTGCCCACAACACTTCCTGTCATTTCTACTGGCTAAAATGTTCTTTTCTGTGGTTTTGCAAAGTGTCCCTCCCTGCTGTGGACTATACAACAACAGTTGGGTTTCATCTCATATATGGCTCTTTCGAGCTCATGGGGAGCAAGGGGAAGGAGCGAGAACAACGGGGGATGGGACCCAAAGCTAAATAAATCAACGTTTCTTTGATCCTTTGGGATCAGGATGCTGTAAAAACACATGGTTATTAGAACTGTGAATTTATTGGTAAAGGAGTTGGTTACTGGCACTGTATTTCAGCATGAACCTACATTATGGTACTAAGTACAAAGCATTCATTCTGTTTGTGGCTATGAGAATTAATCTCTTCCATGTGCGGAGAGGCTGTGTGATAATTTAACTGAGATTCCCGTTGGTAGTCCAGGCAAGCACTCATCAGCTGCAGGGCTTTCAACAATACACAAGCAACAGTTCCAAGAGCAAGTGATGTAACTAATGTCCCTCTGAGCGCTACCAAGCAGGACTAGAGCGGTCTGCTCATTTCAGGGTTTTCATCCAAGTAGGTTGTCAAAAACCCGAAACTAAAAGGTGAGTTTCTCCCAAAACACTTCAAATGCTTAACTTTGGACAGGATTCAATAACTAATGGACTTTGAATGAAATTGTATGTTTCTAATATCTTGCATTTGCCTCAGTAATAAGAAAAGGTCTGATCCTGATTATTAAAAATGAAAAAGTAATTTGAAATGTTTATGTGGATGGCAGCTTTATATGCAGGATAGAAATGCTCCAACTGCCTTTTCAATCCAGCTGGAACAAAGTTTTCATTTTTTCTTTTTTTTGTGAAATTTCATTTATTATGAGTACTATGTCTTAGTAAGGCAGCTGTTGGCAGCAAGCTGTGAAATTAAAGTTGAGCTGGTTAGTACTAAGAGCCAAGATATAATATGCTTTTGTCAGAGAGAAATTTTTCTTGTATATATGTAACCTACAGTCAATAATTAAAATAGTTAGTCAGTCAATCCTACCAACCCCACTTGAAGGGAGAGTTAATGCTACTTTAAAATACAATTTCCAAATTGTACAAATTGCAGCCAAAAAACCTGGGATTTCTACAGTTTATTTCAGTGAGGTCTTTAAGTAGCCAATGTACTAATGACTTCAGAAACCTGGAAATGAAGGATTTTTGATTCTCATCACTGTCCTGCTAACATGGTTTTAGATTTTGGGCAAGTCACTTCTGACAAGATCCCAAATGGGAATGAAACCCATGTTAGTACCATCCACTGAGGATGTCACAGATAGCCTGAGCCTAGAGGAAATCATCCTGTGCTTCCTATGACCGGGGCAAGCACTCTTACCATTCAGCCATGATTTTCCTCCAGCTTCTCTGGCTGTCTTAAAAGAAAGGAGCAGTAAACTTCACATCTTGCTCTGAACCTCCTCTGGAATGTGCTTAAAACACACATTTCAAAAATACCTGCCCAAAAGTGCCCTTGGGAACCAGGTAAAGGAGCATGACAGGACTTGGCACATGCTGTTGGAAGTCCAAGTCAGGTAAGGGCTGGAATTTTATAAATTAAATGATTAAAGAGGGAACATGAGAAAAATGCCTACACTAAAGCACCAAGCTGATTAATCCTCAACAACTGAATTTACTACACCTTGTAAACAGACTTCTTTCCCAAATTGTTGCCTGGCAGTTCAGTTATCATGGCTAATAGCAAAACTGTACCATCATCTATCTTGGGATTTGATTAGCTTCAAATGATTGTCAAAGTTCAAAGACCTTACTACTGACCAAAGATGCAACCCTGTCCTCTCCCCAGCCTAGCCACAAGCTCCTGCAGACTCCTGCAGCAACATAAGTCTGTATAGAGCCAGACCAACAGCTGATTATTTTTCTGGTTTTCTCAGCTGGATCAGCAAGTTGATCCAGTTTGTAGTATGTCTGATAGCACTGACATAGAGGAGGAGAATGGAACATGCAGCTAGGCTGAGGAGGCCACTTCTTTTGATGTCAACACAGCTCTCTGTCAGCTTACTTCAGTCTTGAAACCATACTTGCTATCTATCAACACAACTGCTCCAAGGAGGGTCCCACTACTCACAGGGTGCCAAGTAAGACTGCACAGATTACTTCACTGCTTAGGTGACAGCTACCTGTACTTCCCTGTAAACATAGGATTACAGTTAAATACTCCAATACAGCTGAAGTTGGCACCACTTTTACTATTTTAATGTTAACTGACAAACAGATTAATTTAACACAGCTTTGAGGACTATGACCACCACACCTACTCCATAAACTACACTCATGTGCAGACTTTGAGTAAGCAATTTGAGTAAGCAATTCTTATCTGACATCTGCTTTAGGTATTTGCAGCACTGTCCTATTTGCAGGGGTATCAAACTACTTTGGGGGCTTATTTCACATCATGCATGTACCTTGGCAGCTATCTACTGCAGTAAAAAACAGAGCCAAAAAGCTCTACTAGATAACTAGAAAACTAGCATTTAGGAATTGGTGGGAGACTTCACTGGTGTTTAGTATCAGTGAACATAGTGGCTGACTACAGGGTACTTGCAAGAGCTTTTGAGCAGGAGGCAGCTTGGCAGGTCCTTTCCTTCATGCAATTCTTTTTCTGAAGAGCTTTTTAAGGGATATGCATAGGGTTTTACCCTTCTGAAATCACACACATTGTTAAAGACAACTGGATCATATCTCTTATGTATCAAAAAATAAATCTGACTGGTCAGTATCTAGAGAGTCAAAATCCTCAGATCAAAAATGCACTTAGTATGCCCATGAAAGATAAAGAGCTGGTGGCCATCACAAGTACTGCCTTGAAATACAAACTTACAGATTCACAGCAGTATAAAAATAAAAGACTGGCAAGAAATTGGAATGAGAATAAAAAACATATGAATCACACACACAACTAATTAAACATGAAAATTGACTTTGCAGTCACTTACCTTCACCATTGTAAGTTAATACTCAGCAGAACAAATTTGAGCAGTGTATTTTGGACATTTAGAGTCTGGGAGAAATACTTCTTTTAAACTTGTGTCAGGGTAACATAGCTTCCTTTCCAAGGGCTGATTATTTCAGGCCTCCATAACTGAAGTGAAAAATGCTTAAGACTGAACACAATCCTTGGTTGACAGCACTTAAATGAGCCTGGAAATCTTCAAATTTACAGTGTCAGGAATTGCTGTGTAACCTCTAGGCTAAGACTTCAGGGCAAAGCATACCCACATTCAGTCAACTCACAGGTTAAACTAGTCAAATTTTGGCAACTATACCCTGGCTTTCTTCTGTGCATACGCAATACTCCAACTTCTGAGGACTTCACT
The DNA here is from genome assembly GCF_003259725.1 of Athene cunicularia. Taxonomy (NCBI): domain Eukaryota; kingdom Metazoa; phylum Chordata; class Aves; order Strigiformes; family Strigidae; genus Athene; species Athene cunicularia. The sequence continues at coordinate 9,012,820 of NW_020799125.1, forward strand.
CTTCACTGACAGGAGACCATCTGAAAAATGCCTCCACAGGTCACATGCCAGCTATTTCTTCTTTACTAACATTTGATTTGTGGATTGCAATCCAAACTGCACTTCCAAAGGTCACAAGGGTGTATCAACCATTTGAGGCACTGCAAAAAATGCCATGACAGAACTCAGGGCTTAATTTTCAGTGAGTCTGAAAAAAGCCCAGTATGCACTAACCTTTAAGAGTATATGCCAAGAATAATTACAGAATTTTAAGTTCCAGCAGCCACAAGATTGCAGGTTCCATACTACTTCTTCTGGTAATGGTATCTGCACCAACACAGAGCGCATCCATTTCAGGAAGGACACAGAGCATCATGTTGGCAAAACAAAACCCTTTCATTAAGGAGACATCTGGGCCATTAATAGTATGTCTCCTGGTGGAGGCAGCACCTCGCTAGATTGAGTTTCAAACCAAGTTCTGCATGAGGTGTTGAGCAAAACAGAACTGGCTGCAAGCAGGACAACACAGGCTTGGTGGGTTTTGTTTACCATATAGTTAAAGGACCACTGAATGATTAATGAAAGACTGACAGTTTCTTTGTACAGTGGCAAACAGTATTTTGGGCCAAGATTTCAGCTTGTCAGGCTGAACATAAAAATGCTTAAACAGAGCTCTCGTCTGAGCTGACTGCCACTTAAATGACTTTTCTAACTTTCTTCCCAGGACAAAAACGTAACTGTAAGGCTCTCTTGAGCAGAAGAAAGAAGCCCAACAAAATGTCAGTTTGCCAACAGAGCATCTGGCACATTAATATCTGTGATAATACTAGCACCATGTAGTCAACTTCACTTGCCACTTTGTTGGCAAGATCCCTCTCACAGTAAACCTACTTCCACTGAGAACAGCAGGATCCTTTGCCCTCTGCAGAAACACTCTCCCCTGCACACTCCAGGCTCTTCCGAGGCACAGAGCTGCCATCACCATCAGGAATAGCAAGTGGCTCATAAGGAACTGAACACAGATCTTCCTTTGTAGTGTAAATCAGGTAAAGGATGACCTACAAGCTTCAGGTCAATGGCTTGAAAAGCTCTGAAGCCCAATATTTAAAGAAAATTTTAAATGTAATTTAAGCCCTGAACACATGTCTAAAATCAGAGGATGGCCACCATTTGATAGCAAGACCACCTCACCTGTTTCTACACTCTTGATATGAGTATTAATACAACAAATGCAAAAACCCCCAAACGTATAGAAAGACTTGGCCTCTGGAGAGATGGGGAGCAGGATAGGTTCTCTACAGTAGCCTTTCCCATCTCCAGAGTAGTTACAACATTACAAGCAACTTAAAATCAAAAAACACTCTCAAGAAAACAGATCTAGCAAATATATGATCCTGAACATGGAAAAAATGTATCCCTAGTTCAGGCAGTCATTTAAAAGACAACAACACATTTCAACACCCAGAATGTTACTATACAAGTGCGATTAGATTATTAAAAAATAAAAATAAAACAAAAAAATCAGTCCTTAAACATCAGTAAAGCACAAGTTCAATTTTCTGTGCAGGATCACTTGTGCCCACAAAATGCCCAAACAACCCTTTTGCATCAACTCAGGAGACTTCTGAAAAGGCTGACCTAATTTTAGCTTCCAGCGATGAGGCACCGCTCCTTATCTTGTCTCTTACCTCAGGCAGGACACTGGAAAAGCAAGACTGACCTGTGTCACCCTTCCCTTTCCTTCCCCGTTGTAAAGCACTCCAAAACCGGCAGCGATTCCCAGCGGATGGGATGTGCAATCACTCCAGATCACAGCCCGATATGAATAAATACAGTGCTGACTTCGTCATACGGCATGGGGTGTCTGTGCCCGGGCACTGCCAGGGGCCTGCAGGGGCCTCCGAGGAGGGGCGGGGGGCTGCCCCGTGACGGTTCCAGCCGGCTCCGCAACACACCCCGGCAGGGCCTGGCTGAGCCCGTCGGAGAAGCCAGTGGCGCCTCTGTGAAAGGGCAAAATTCGGTACGGCAGAAAGGAAAAACATGAGAGAAACTGCCCGTGCGAGGCCTGCGCCGAGGCCTGAGCAAAGGGCGGGAAGGAGGCGCTTCAGGCGCCAGCGCGGATTCCCCTGCAGCTCCTGCAGAGACCAGGCTGGAGTCGGTTCTCCTGACGGGAACCGCAGCCCGCAGAGAGCCCCCGCTGGAGCAGGGGAGAAATGCAAGGAGGAAGAGGAGGGAGAGGTAGAAAGAAAATGTGACATGCTGACTGCAGACCCCCATTCCCCAACCCCAGGCCGCTCTGGGGGAGGTAAAGGAATCGGGAATGAAGGAGCAAAGCTGAGCCTGGGAAAGGGGGTGGGCAAAGGTGTTTCAGTTCTTGCCTTTGTTTCTCACCATCCAACACAATTTTAATTGGCAATAAATTAACTTTCCCCAAGTTGAGTCTGTTTTGCCTATGATGGTAATTGTTAAGCAATCTCCCTGTCATTATCTTGACCCACGAGCTTTTTCATCGCACCTCCTCCCCCAACCTGTTAAGGATGGGGAGTGGGAGAGGAGCGGGGTGTGCATCTGGCCACCAGCCCACCACCCATTACAAGAGTGTTTCTTGTTCACCTCGGTGCTCTGACTGAGGAATACACTAAAACAGAAAGAAACCTAGGAAAACCAATAGATTTACTTTCAATAATCTGCTTCTAACAGAACATAAAAGTCTTCCTTTTCTCCAGCTAATCATTGAATGGCTGAGATTAAATCATACTCTCCAGCAAGAAACTGAGAGCTGTGTTAACATGGCCTGGAGTCGGCAGGACATGCCAGGGCTTCCCCTGCTACATAAACACTTTTACCACAAAGCTGTCGCACATGTTGTTTCCAACACGTACACTGTTTGGTGCAGTACTGACTTCCCAAATCTCTAACATCACTGAAGTCCTAACACCGAACCATTACTTCTGTCATAGGTATCTACTGCTGATGCGCTTCCTGAGCGACTTTTGGGGTTGTACTAAACAGTAGGGGAAGAGTAAAGCAGAAAGCCCTCAGGAAACTAGATTGCTGCTACTGCAGGGGCATGGAATAGTGCTGTCTGCTCCACCTGAGAGCATCTGCTCCTGCAGAGGAAACCAGACCAGTTGCTGTGATTCTTGCACCAGTAGACAAGAGAGGCTGCTTCTGCCACCTTTGCTGCCACTGCCACCACCTACTTCACATTCGAAAGCTAGTCATAAGCAGAGGTGTCTTCTATGTAATATTCACATTCATGTTTTACCATGCCCACTCACATACGACATGAGTGCAGAATTGGTTTCTTAAGGGAGGGACCAAAACCCTCATTCTATTCTACTCCTGATATTGCAACAGCTCACGCCCTCCCTTCTCCTTACACTGAGCTGTTATGAAACTGCAGTACTAGAAGGACAGGAGCAGAGTCAAAGTTTTGTTATTGCAGCAAAAGGCAAAGTGATGACACTACGCAAGTGTCTGGACAGTGGAATAGTTCTCCGCTGGGAAAAATGACTTGTCAAGACTCAAATGTGGCAGACACAGCATGATCTTCGTTGTCAGGTTTGAGCTGTCAGCAGCTGCAGATATTCTCTAGCAGCATTTTCACCTGAACTATAAGTCTTGGACCCAATTCATTTAACATTGTGATAAAGAATAAAAGGCATCAGTAAGCAGAGTGTGACTTTTTTTAACAATACAGTTCCTCCTCAAACAATTACCAGCATGCAGTACGTGCAGTTTAGCGGAGAACAGAGCGTCAGCCTGGGTATTACTGCGTGTCAGAGCTCCTCCTCTGGAGTCGTATCGAGTGACTTTCCTCCTCGAACATGTCCTAATGAATTCCACTGAAGCCTGCAGGTAAAATCCTTCCTGAACTGTTTTGCCCTAATTGATAGCTTTAAGTTCCTTCATACCGCTTCGGCTGCTTTCCAGACCTTTATTTTCCTCCTTTTTTTGTAAGTATCTGCAACAGGAAGTTGCACTCTGTTTTCTCACTGTACGTTTCTCTTAAAACTGACATCTTTGCATTGTAATGAAGGAACCCCTGGGTATTAGTGACAAATTAGTCACCAGCTAAAGAATACTTTCCTTCCATTTCTATACCAGGTGGAAGATATTAAAATCTCTGGAGGAATTTTGCCTATTCTGGTACAATAAATCATCACACAATTTTCTTTTTAAAGGGACTTAATTTTACTACCTTTAAAACTTTACCACAAATAAAGAATCCCAAAACTGTGTTAATGTAAGATTAAAATAGTCTCATGAACTTGATCAGGGAGACATTATCATAAAGAACATGTATTTAATTTTACTTTTACATTTTAAATGTAATTTTTAAAATAAGGAATTATTCCTTTCTGAGGAAAAAAACCCCAGCTACCTACCATAGGTAGAAGTATTAGCTTCAAAAATTTAGCAAAAAAATATTTTCCCTTGTTTGCTTAATAATCTAACTTAATAGGGAACAGTATTTTTAAAATCTACAGAAGATATCACAGAGTCTGTAAGAAAAGGTGAAGTCTTGCACTAACTACTCTATGTTGAAGGCCTTGTAAAGTAGAAGTCAAAGTAGAGCAAAAAAAAAGCCAAAAAACACTTAGGTAGTTTGCTGAAGTCACAGGCCACTGAAATACAGCAAAACATTCAGGGAAGCCAGAGCTTTGTCTTTTTTCATTATTTTCCAGAAAGTGGTCTGTAATGTTTTAATAGTAAAATATTATTAAAAAGTTGATACTCAAAATGTTAACTTTACAACTCTGCAGACTTTGTGTCATTTTAGTAGGTTTTCCTACTTTGTAAGACAGATAAGCTTCCATAGTTTATAATTAATACTAAACACTACATAAGTGGCTTATGGCTTCCGATTAACTGGCTTCACATACAATTATGTACTCTTAATCATCCATTAAGTCAATTTTCCATGTTATAGTAGGTCCATTAAGTAACCCAGACAGCAAAAGAGTTTGTTTTACAACTCAAAGTAACACTAGGACTAAGCCAGAAATTTAAGAGCCCTGCCCTACCAGCAAAGGGAGGGCGGGGGGATGTCTATCAATAAAAACAGTACCTGAAGTTTACATGCAATTGTTTCTTCCTCTATTTGCCAAGGAAAACGTGAGGAGCATAAGATCAATTAAAAAGCAGAAATGTAAAACCAAAGTGTTAAACACTACTAGATATTTAAGATCCCACAGTGCTTCTTACAAGCATAGTGCATCCCTCCCCTGCTTCTCCCGGGGGAGTTGCAGCTCCGATAATTGCTTTCTGTCTGCTCACAAAGTTCAAGTTCAAAACAATATTCATTTTCCACTTCCTGTCCTAAACCAGGGCACAATGCTTCTGTGCATCGTTAAGCAACCATTCCTCTCCACCACAGATACCGTTAAACCACTGTTATGATTGAATAATCCTGATTTGTGGCAGGGGGGACTGAGGAAAGAGAGGCACTGGGCTTTAAGAAGGAAAGCGCCAGGCTCCACCATTAATGCATCTGACCTTTAGCAGTGGCATCCTTTATTACTTTCAATTCCAAATCAACCATTTGTCTCTACACCCCACCCCTACTTTGCAGGGGGGCATAAATGGTGTTTCAAAACTAATCTAGCCCGTAAGTTTTGCTGGATTTCTCTACAGAAGACTCAGTGTGCTTTCCTAGTCCCCCTCCTCAACTATTTCTCTTCCCCAAAATATACTCATCTGCTGCAGTGAACAGGAAGGATGGTTGCCAAACAAAATTAAATCATACATAATAGGCAGAATACACCTTCTTTTGAACCACAACTTATAATGTGCAAGTGCAGAGATGTTGAAGAGAGTAAAGTCATTTTAAGAACAGACAGCAAAAGTCTGTAAGACTTTTCATACAGAAGATACGTTACATTGCCTTGTACAGGGTTACACACATTTACAGCATTGCTGAACGATTATGTATTTTAGGTCAGAGACCTAAGCTTGCCTCTTATTCATAGGTAACTGAATTTTTATAAAACCAAGATTGCTCTGAAGTAGATATTTACACAACAGGCTACCGAGGCTAAACAAAACAAGGATCTTTATAATTTTATTTCCATAAATAAAAAGAAAATTGATGTCTGCCTTGTTTTCCTGCTGCACACCTAAACTCCACCAACACACATAAAGAGTATTAGGTCAGATGAGATGTTATACCAAGTACTAAGTCATATCACTGCAAAGGTCTTTTGGTGCAGAAGGTTACATCCACTGTTAACTGGTGGCTGCGGTACCTCCCTCTCAGGGACCTGTACTGGCTTCCCACCCAAACTAACCGCTGCTGAAAACCTTAGCTAAGTTGCAAATAAGGCCTATGAGTGTGGATAGCACAGAAAGACGGCAATTACCACTCTCGTTTTGCAAGACTTAGGCACTGAAGATGTCAAATGGACCTGCATTAACAGCGGTTACAATGTTGATTTTAAAAATTTTTTTTTTTAACTGCACGTGCAGCAAGTACATAAGATTTAAAGCTGCTCTCTTTCAGTAAGGGATCAACCCTTATTTGAGTGAAATGACTGGGAACTGCAGTGGCAGCAGGGCTGGATTGAATATATTTACCCACAATTAAGCACAAGGAGAATATTTATCTATTTTGCTACAAGCATTAAGGCTGACTTACTCCTAACTCTGTACCTCAGTGAAGAGGACTAATATCAATGTAACACCAAATGTAAGCTAGCAAAAAACATTCTTTTATAAATTCAAAAGATAAAGTTAGCCTACTAAAAAAAAGAAAAATTTGGACACAGCAAATATAACATTCAAATGTTTTACTTATAAAAGTGTCGTGTTTCATTAAAAAATGGCACTTTTTAGTTTATAAAAGGATGAAGAAACAATCACTTTTTAAAATAAAAAGTATTGCTAAATTCTGAACAAGATTCTAAGGTGGTTCAGCCACAGAAACGGAAAAAATAATAAATTTGCAACTAAAATTGACACATTGACAACATTTACTGAACGCATTTTGTAAATACATTTTTACTTGACTTACAAAGAATCATCAGATAGTTACAAGATGGTAATTTAGCACAGAAGAGCAGTCGAAAGTGGAAAGCAAACTGGTGATACAGATCTATATTCAAAACTGATCAGAGTTATTTCAGAGTAGCTCCAGGACAATTACACATCAAAAAGCTGAATCAAACGTTGTCATCAAAAGACACAATTTGCAATAGATGCCAAACTTGCCTTTAAGACAGCGGATGAGCCTCTCTGTGTGGTGCGCAGACTAAGTCGTAAATAACTGAGGCCCCCAGATTGCTTTGCTTACTCAACCTATTTAAAAAACACAAAAACAAAAAAATCAGATGCCTGCCCCACTTTCCCCTCACTGTTTCTTGTGGGTGCCTGAGTAATCCTAGAGGCATTTCCAGTTTTTAAGGCATTTGCTGAGTTTAAGAAATTTTCCCCACGTCCCCTTGTCTTTGTTTGCAAGTACCAAGCTTTCATACTCCAGAGAAGTTTCTCTGTGAAGTCTGCCCTTTCCAGCATAGAGAGAGGCGTCAACTCTCTGTGGGTTAAGTAGTTACTATCTGGGCTGACTAGTATTAAATTGTTCATTTAGGATTATTTATTTATTTCACTGGGCTGTTTTCCTTCTCAAAAGCAAAGATGACAAACGAGAATTTCCACATGAGACTGAATGCATAGAGTTAGGCACCAAACAGCATGAAGTTAGCAATTTTCTCAGAGCTTTCTGCACATCCAAGAAGGGGCAATTAAATCTGGACCTTCTTTAATTACTGCAACCAAAAAGTAGGACACCACTGCCAGGAACGGGCAGCAGAGAGAAACCTTGTCTGTGGAGTGACTTGGCTCTGGTCAGGCTTGCAGTCTGTAGTACTGGTTTACTTAAAAACATTCCCAAAGAAGTCTACTATTGTTGAAATAATTCAAGACTTCCATTTCCCTGAATTATGAAGTGGTGCTGCAGCAAAGGCAAGTTGAGGTTCTACTGTGCATCAATTTCCTCTCCAAAAAGCAAAGGGGAGATGAATGACATGGACATTTCATACAGCACTCATGCAAAGACACGGACGTGAAGAAATCTCAGGTTTGTAACCAAATACTTTAAACCTTCATTTCCTTGAGAGGAAACCAGCTGGGAGTAAGTCAGAAATGGGCTATCATCAAGGAAGTTTCTAACATCTGAAAACAAACTTCAATCAATTCCTACCAGTCTCTGTCCATCAATAACAAACCCTTCACCTGTTTTTCAAATTGGTAAGGTCCAAATCATATCCAGGCTCTCCTGGCCTCAATCCCATTTTCACTCTTTGTATTCAAACCTGGCAGCAACAACAAAAAACCCCCAGCAGCCTTTCAAACAACAAAATCCCACACCCCAACAAAACATGCACTCTGCTTCTACAAAAAAAATGTCAGTCAACAAATAGGCACAAATTTCACAATGGCTGAGGTCATTCCCTTTAAGTCATTAGGGTTTGTGGGTGAGTTTTCCTGGTGGTTTTAACATTGGTTTCTGTGATTGCAGTTATGCTTATTTATGCATTTAAGGCGTATGATCTAATACACTTAGGTTTAACTACTTCATTCTTTTCACATTCTTTCCAAATTATAAAAAGGATTCTTGGTGTTTTCACTGCCTTGGTAGAGAAACAAAATTGCTGTCCACATAATTTCTTAAAAATACAGAACAGAGTAAGTGCTTGTTGAAAATAATTCAAAGAAAAAACCCCTACACCAGACATTCCCCCCCCCCCCCC
>NW_020799125.1:9021598-9026415 GCF_003259725.1 Athene cunicularia
CCCCCCCCCCCCCCATTTTGTTCTCTCTACCCTTCTGAGGGAACCTACTATTTTTTAGAAATAGCTGTTTTGCTGGCTTTCTTAAAACAATACCCAGGCCCTCAGTGTACTTCAGTTACAACTTATAATCAACACAGAAGTTCAGTTTATTTTTTTTAAAATCCCTTCTATTTTTACTGTTATGCTTTAAAAAAACTGCACATTTGTGGTATGCTTCATTCACATTGCATCTTCCACAGCCACTTTGATCGCTACAATAATGCTCATTTTATTCAATGCTTTTGTTTATTATCTACCAGGGATCCTTGCTTGATAAAAAATCATAGAAGTCAATTTTCTATTTTTTTTCTAATAAAAATCTAAATTATCTTCTGCCTCCAATGCAAAAAAAGTCCAAACAGCCCCCACCACCCAAATCAGGCTGGAGAGATTCACCGACTTGTCAGAAACATTCAGAAACATTCTCAAGAAGCTCAAATAAAAAATGAAATTGTGTATACACGTGTACATCTCTCCCTCAATATTGTGTGAAGTGCACGGCGATTAACTTGTATACATAAATCATATTAAAACATTTTAAGTAACCTTTTCAAACTTGAGGCTGTGGTTACTTCTATACAAGGTATTTCCAGCGTCCCTGATACAGTTTAATACATCCAAGCACATTTCTAAGTGGGAGAAGGAGCGGACAGCACCCCACAAGCTTTTTTCAGCCAGAGGGCCCATTCCTGCTCCGTCCCCTGCAGAGGTGCCACCTCTCATCTTGAGTCTCAGCTCAGCATCACCACTAGGTACAGTTGTTTCAAGTCTGACTGTGAACCAGTCACAACAACAAAACATTATCTAGTGGCATACAAAACGCTCTGAACTTCACAAGCCATCGGACCCCCGTCTCCCTGATTCTGTAAAATACCACAGTTTACAGCCACGCACTTTGTGGGCACCACAACATCCCAGGGTCCCCTCTCCCCTGCTTCTCCTCCCTTTCCAAGCCACTTTTTCTAATCAAACCCCAACTAAAACAATCCTCCACAAATTACAACAAACTTTTCTTAAAATTCCCCATAAACCTTACTGCAACGCTGCAGCATATTTCTGGCTTTCCACAGCGCCTCTGTAAATACGAGGGAAAATACTTTAGCACGGCACTAATGAAGTATTTCCCGGACGCAGCAGAGGTGACAAACAGAATGAGAGTAAAGCCAAGATGCCATCTCAACTTCAGGCAAACAACCTCTTCTGACCTCTGTCAGCTCCTGTACACTATTAAACAAAAAGTATTCTCTCCATGTTAATGAACCATGTACAATCTAACAGATAACGCTGATGTTAAATAAACATGTTTATATGTGACTCCTAACGCTAGGACTTAAGCATCTTAAGACAAATAATTTTAAATGGAAAGGATTATGCCCATGTAATCTTTCTCCTCTCATTTTAACTTTGAAATAACTCAAATACATAATTGAAGCCCAAGTAGAAAGTCTGAGTGAAAAGAGGTTTGGCTATTTTTAATTAAATATTCAGTCTGTGACACACTCACTGGAATCATCTATGCACTGACCACTATTTTGGATCTACACCTCTTGCAGCTGTAAATCAAGAGCAACTCAAGAGCTTGCCGAAGAAAGGAACTGGATCGGGTTCTGTATGCCGTGATCAAAAAATATTTTGCAAGATGACTATGACTGCAGAGTCCTAAATCCTTATTCCCACTTTCTCCTTCCTCCTGCTTTAATACTCTGGTAGCACCAAACATACCCGCAAATGACAACACCTCCAGGCCCCAAATGACCCAACCGAGATGGGCAATTATTTGCATTCTAATCGAGGGGCTTATCCTCACCTGATTAAAACAAGGTGTTTGTTAAACATCATTACTTGAGTTAAGATCTGCAAATAAAGATGAAGTATTGTTTTAAGAATTGGACTGCCATGAACAATTGTTTTCTGATGAGACCTTTTAACAACAGTCCCAACCAGGACGGACTTTCTGGCTTTTCAGTAGAAAAGGAAGGGAAAGAGATTTGCTGAGTTCTACCTGTTCATATCAAAGCAACTATTATGCCAAGAGGTTTGACTAATTATACATTTAGGGGTTTTTTAGTAGATATACAATAAAAAAAAAAATATCTTGTACTTTTTACTAAATTAAGCCACTGAAAAGGAGGATGTATCTAAAACCTGAATGGCTTTACTTTTCTATATGCCATTGTTTATAGTTTTGAAAACATCTTTTGTTCCTTCTTGATATAACTATTTTTGTCCTGTGTAGTACAATGTTAAATTTAATGAAAAGAACTTGATTGTTAGACCAGGAGATTATACCAAGTACTAACCAAGTTTATATTGATATAGCTGTGAATAATACACACCCATACAGTAACTAGACATTGGAAATGGCAGTACAAGATTTTCCTACTTGATCTACCAAATGACCCCTCCACTTATGGGATATATTTAAAATCTTCACCTTAAAACTGCAGCATTCCATGGTTCATGAAAAAGGTTTGAATTCGCAACTTCATTTAACAGTTCATCCCTAATAAAAGTTACCCCAGCCAGGCAAAATTATTTCATAAATATTTTCTTAGCATTCTAAGAACTTCTGCTAGTTTTCACAAAATTTTAAAAGCATTTTTCACTGCACAAGTAATCTTAACAATCATTTCCACAGATTAAGTCTAACAACCTGTGAATTTATTGCAGAAGGAATTTACTGCAAGGAATAATTAGTCTTCAGCACTGTTCTTGCTTGTTCTCCAGTTGAAGACACCTTAAAACCATCTGGTTACAACAAAATTTGGCACAAAAGAATCAAATCTTACCGAAGAGAACTATAGCTGATTTCAGAATAGCTGTTTTACTACTACACATCATAAATAACAGTTGGGAAGACAGCAGAAAATTACTAACTTCTTTAATTGTTTGTCAGCAGTGTATACATACACACACTGACATACAAATACAGCCACACTGACTTCAGTATGATGCCTTACAAGCCTGAAGTTAGCAACTAGTTTTTGCAGGATTAACAGTTAAATTATTAACATTTTCACAAAAATCTAGCATATCAACCACCTAAGCACAACAACACACAAGATTCTTTAAGGGGTGTTCTGAGATCGGGTTCTTCATACAAAACACTTAACTCCGTTGTATAATCAAGGTGTATCGGCACACATCGTGTAGTTGAATATGGGACTTGTTGGAGGGGGAGTTATCAGCAACATTTTTATTTCTCCCTAATGAAGCTTCTTCTAATGAAATTTAAGACTGCCAAGGTTGTGAAATATTTGAAAGAGGAGCCCATTTCAAACATTTCAACCAAATAATGGTGATAAGATTAGCGAGTCATGGGAATCAAGTCTATGTAGTATTTTAAAAGAAAATGAGCTGAGGGGAGCAGGCTAAGCAAAGCAAATCAAATCGATGAGCCTAAAACCAAAAGAGTACACTGCTTGTTATTTAGCCAAATGTTTTGATCTGTTGGTGGGGGAGCAGAGGAGGCACAGGAATTGTGTGGTCAATTTGACTCAATAACTTCACAATCTAATTTTGCATCACACATTAAGTTTTTTGGGTTTTGTTTTCGTGTTTGATTGTTTTGTTGTGTTTTTGTGTTTGGGTTTTTTTTTTTATTTAATACAAAGAGATGTAAGTTAGAATAATTAAATCAAGTTATCAGCTGCTGTGACATTTTAAGTGACTTTTCAAAACATGCTTAAAAAGTTTCTGGAATGTTTCCAAAACTGCAAGAACTGATTATTTTCAAGGCATTTGTACTGCAAGTCTTTCCTACTTGCATGTGTAACATTTAAGGCCACATGATGCCTAGGATTTCAAAGCAGAAATAAAAACTGAGCTCTGTTTAAGAATACAAATGGTTTATTCATGTAATAAAAGATGAGCAGAAAGAATTTATCCTGTATGTTGCAACAAGTAACACAGAACAATGCAACACTAAATGTATGAAACGATCAAAGAAACATTAGTTTAGACATAGAACAATTAAATATATGCCACCTTTTGTGGACCGGACTGCCCTAATATACACAGACATAGACAGGCAGAAAAAACTTAAGAAGTGCCTTCTCAGTATACTGGGGGGTGGGGGACGGGACTGGACGACGGACCTTCTATGGATGGCATTACAGAGATAAGAAATTCTCAGTAAATTCATAAACTCCATGAGAAAGATTCAACAATAAACCATTCCTGCCAGTGCCTTTAACAGCGCTGAGGGATGTGTGAATCTGATGCTATGCTAAGCAAAATGTCTGTTAATAAATTTGATGTAGACCAATAACCGGTTTATTGGTTAACCGTATATATTTTAACAATTACAATTTTATACAACAGAATATATCATTATTTGAAATGTCTGAAAAAAGTAGTTGTATACCATGAATAATTTCCTTTAGAGGGCTCAAGCATAATTTAACACTAAAAAGTTTACTTAAACTGCATAAATCACAGTACAAGTTTTCCCCACGTAAGCAACGCGAAAAAGAGCATCAACTCATTTTCTTTAAACGCACGTTTCAGTTTTTAAAGTAATTACTAAGCGAAGCCAGCTTTAAGGTAAAATCAAACGCTACGCTGCGCATCAATTAACTACCTCGGTTAATTCCAGCTCCAACTCCGCAGGCAGGACCCCAACGCGCTGCCGCGCCTCGCGCCACGGACCAGCACCGCACTGCGCCCAGAGCCGCTCCGCGCCCGCGGAAGGCGGATCACCGCGCTCCTACAACGCCGCCGTCCCCCGACGGGTTGCGGGGCGAGCGCCTCGCTCCGCGCAGCGCCGTGCCGTGCCC
>NW_020799125.1:9026465-9116906 GCF_003259725.1 Athene cunicularia
GTGCCCGGCAGAAAGCCGTCACCCCCCGCGCAGGCGGCAGGTACCTCCCGCCTAACGCGCCCCTCGGTCCTCGCAGCCGAGCGGTCCATGCCCGTTTTAGGCGCAAGTTTTTAAAGGGGAGTCGTGGTTTGTAACTTGGACACTTGAGCACCACCTTACCTGTAGGCTCTGCTCCCGTGAAAATAAACATTCTCGCTCCAGTCCTCGTGTTACTGATCTCTAGTGACAATCTTTAAATACCAACTTCACGGCTCTTGGGGACATCTGTTTTTCTTAGCGCGCTGCGCCACAGAGCTGGAGGTGCCGCAGACCTGCAGAAATACCTTCGCTCGCAGCAGCCACCCCGCTGCGCTCACAAGCACAGAGCAGCTCGCAGCTCCCCAGAGGGCAAAAGCCCCCCGGGAGATCCTGCTTCCAGCTCTGGTCTCCTCAGGGGAGCCAGGCTGGGTCTGTGGCCGTACCGAGGTGCTGCCCCATCTCCCGCATCAGCACAAAATCAGAGTCTCGGGCACGTGCGCCCTGAGGGGGACTCCTGCTCCTGCCCGATGCGCGAGGGCCGCCTCTGTCAGGTGTGTCATCCTCTTCCCCGCGCATCCAAGAGATGGGCAACGGGCACCTTCGGAGGGCTCATGCTGGGGAGATGGGGCTGGGGCCTCCCACCGCCTGCACCCTCCACGCGCCCCTTAAGCCGCACGCCGTGCGCTCAGCTTCGCCTTGCCCGTGCCGGCCTCATCCCCGCACAGGGCACGACGGCTGCCCCTTCCCGCCGGCGTACCTGCTCGCTGGGGATGCGGCCCGGCCACAGCGGCATTGGGACGTTTTGTTTCCACAACCCGCTCTTCCTCTTTATTCCCCCGTCTCACCAGCCCGAGGCAGACTGCTGCTCTCCAGTTCTGTCTCTCCAGCACTGGGGAGGCATCGGAGGAGACCTACAAGCCCTCGCCCCAACAGCTTTTATTACACCTAGCCCTTTCCTCAGGAAGGAGATATCCCATGAACCGCAGTGGAAGAGCCAAAGGAGCACAAAGGGTGTTGAGTTCAGGGTTTGAACAAGCTGCAGCCCACTCATGGATTTAACTCAAAATTTTGACAATGGAACAAAAACATCATTGCAACGAGACAGCTGTTTTTACTATCAAAATCTCTCAGATCAGTTCGACTGCAAAGTGTGTTCCTACAGTCCAAAGGAGACAAAGCTCCCAGCATCAGTTCGGAGCTGGCAGGCGTCCGAGCATGAGCTACCTCCCGCCGGCCTAGAAAAACCAAAGCTCTTTCAGTTGTTATTCCCCATCAGTTCTCAGCACTAACCCCCTGATTTCCCTATGGATTATCTGCAGTTCTGAGTTTACACTACTCTCACATTAAACTCAGAAAGATCGCTGGTTTGGAGGACTTCCTTGCTGCCTTTCTTGCCTGTAATCATGGTTCTGGTGAGGAGTCTCTGAAGTACAAGAAAGCCTTTAGATCCATCTTAAAAAAATCTTTTCCTTTGCCCCACTGCCCTGCCCCAAAACCAGATTGCCACATTAGCTTCTTTTGAAGCTGGTCTTAACAAGTAAGTTCATATATACTAATCATCTAAAAATGCCTTGCATGCAAAATTCACTCGACCCCCGATTTCACAACATATTTGAATATATGCTTAGTTTTATGCATGTGAATAGTCCTACAACAATCAATACAATTATTTACTTAAGTGCTTAAAGCCAGGCAGTTATTTAAGAATTAGTATTGTTTGTGGTAACGCCATGGCAAGCCAGTCAGAGACCAGGACCTCATTGTTTGTACAGCACCCTGCACACAAAAAGACACTCCTTGTCCCTTTCAGTATAAGTAATTTTTGTAAGTTGTGAATTGGTGCCAGAAACACCTTTCTTGAGCTGGTGGGTAAACATTATTTGTCTACACGAATATCCTTTCTATTTACTAAAAACATTGTATGCAATATTTAGAAAAGTAGATAAGGGCACAGTGGGAAAAGAGTGCATAGAGGAAGATAAAGGAAATTTTTCAATTAGGAATTTTAACTATTTTCATCATTGTTAGTATCCTGCAAAATACCTGTAGATCTTAAGAACAGTTTAGAAAGGCAGGGGAACAAAACGGCTTCTGTCCCAGAGGTGAGACTCTGGGTTGGGGTGCAGAGTTCATACAGCTGCGTGGGGTACCAGGCTGCAAGACAAGAGAGAGTAGGAGCAAGTCCTAGTAGCTGTCTCAATAAAAGTATCCATTTCATCAAGCTGGGTCATGTTGGCCATATGATGCCAGGGATTTCTCTGAGTGGTGGATTTTTTCTTTTGTCACAGATCAAGCCAAGTCTAGGAGGGAGTGTGCCTGACTTGCTACCCTGGGCTTATTCCCATGTACTATAAACCTAAAGAATAAAGGGAAACTGTGCAGAAGGCTCCACGTATTCACCAAATGGAAGTGTTTCCAATCACCTGGATAGGTGACAGCATCTTGGACAGGTTGAGGAGCTAATGGTCCCCTGTTTTGTGCACGTCAGGGGATCAAGCAGCCAGCCCATACCCTATCCTTAGGGCACGTGGGGAGCCGCCTTCTACCAGAGCCTGGGGTCCAGAGAGCTTATCCTGTAGTGAAGGCAAGCCTACAGCTACACCTCAGCCTCTCCTCTGAGGAGGCAAGGAGCTAAATCCCAAAGTTTAGTTACTATGGAAAGTGTATTTCCCTTGAGGAAACCTTTCCAGTTTCTGCTGTCCAACTCATAGTCAAACTGCACATAGTCATATCAGTACAAACTGACTCAATTTTTTAAAAACAAGAAATGAGCCAATATTTAACTTAATATCCTCTCTGAAAATTAAGATGCCACGCTGGTACAAACCAAGGTGAGTAGCCCTCAAACAGGGTATAGAGGATTTATTGGGGTACTGAATATGGTTAACCCCAAGGATAGAAACACCCCAAGTCAGACCCCAGCTGTCATGAAATTGCTTACAACAAAGTGTAAGATCTCAAAAGCAATGCATTTCGGGCTCTTACTAATTGTTCTCTGGCCCTTGGGTTCATGTTTTCAATTTCTCTTTGCAACCACAATGCTGACTAACTTGCTTGTCTTCTAAAATTAAAACAGAATCTCACATTTTCATGTTTTCACATGATGCCAGAGCTCAGGCTTTGTGGGGAAAAAAAACCCCAACAACAACACCCAAACCCAAAACACCCCAACACTCACATTCTAGAAAACTTTCAACAAAATTGCGAAAGTTGGCAACCATAGTATTTCCTAACACATTATTTTGTGGACTGCAGTGAAATTTCATTCTCAAGGCTAATGGTTGCTTCCTCTCTGGTAAATGCCCAGAATTGCTGCTGTTGTTATTGTTAGAACATCATTAATTTATGCAGTGCTTTAAAGACAGAGGAGAGGTACTCTGTCCTCAAGTAATTAGAGGATAAATAACACAAGCTAGAGACTATTTTAAATTTCTTTGTTGCACAGCTAAACAGAAATACTTTAAAAAGAGCTATTTCATGTATTAGTGCTCAATCCTGCAAGGTACTAAAGATCTGATTCTGGAAAGACTTTAAACTTATATTTAATATTAATGCCACCAGGCTGACCTCAGTGCAATAAAGCACTTAATACAGGACTGGCTACTTAACAGGAGTGCCATCCGAGGGGAATTAACGGTGCTATACTTGGTTCCACTTTTGATGCCAAAAGGCTCATCACCTTGTAGGATGGATTCTTCCAGGGATGACAAGGGCTGTGTCAGGATCCCAGTGCTCACTTCTCACATTCAGCATTCAGAACCAGAGCCATCAATTTCAAGATTATTCTTATTTCTAAGAAATAGTTGTTTGCAAAGTCGCAGGCCACAATATTAAACAAGTTGTTAGTTGGGTCTTTGGTACTGATGATAAACCAGTATGTGTTGTTTAGCCTGCTTCATCAAAATTCAGAACATTTGTAACTGATAAACAAAATGCATGTTAGCTATTAAAGCTCAAAATTAGGCAGGCAGTAAAAAGTAATCTGAGAGGAGGACTGTAGCTACTGATACTATTGAAGCTGGTCTTAAAACATATGGTTTCCAATCGTTGACACAATACACAAAAATAAAACCCTGCAACTGAGGAGTGCATGATCTTTTCACCACTAAATGATCAAATATGCCTGTTTGTTTTTTAGTTTTATGTCCCCTTCCTCTTTCTGGTTTTTAAAAGTAGAAGCTTGCTATTTTGTATTAACTGAAGATTTGGCCCTTTGTACCGGCTACAGACGGGCTTCATTAATCAATTTCCACTACTGGCTTGAAATAAAAAAAAAAACCACCATAATTTTTTACTTTTTTTTTAAAATACCCTCCCACTATTTTCCTTGGAATTTCTCCTGTAGAAACAAAAGGTCCCTCTGCTCCATCCTTCCTGTTTCCTCGCGCTTTAACAGAAAAATGATTTGTATGATGAAGACAATAAAATTTCACAAATAATATATCCATTGAGAAAAAATATTATGATTTGTTGAAAGGTAAGATGTTGCCACCCTTCACTGCATACAGCCATCTCTAACAATAGGAATAAAACCAATTTCACCTATGAGCACAACTGCACAACAGTCAACGTGCATGGAAAGGTATTGAAATGGAAAGTAAGTTTTGTGACCATTTAGATCTTTTTTCTGCCCAAGTTTCTTTAAGAGCTCTTTTAATAATATAATGAAAGAGCAAAATTCTTGTGTTGTGTTGTTTTCTTAGCTTGGGATAGAGCATTATATACAAATATACGCTTCCTGCTGACTCACTTCAGCACGTGCAGTTATGAACCCTGTTCTGAATGTGGGAAATGGCCATGGCTCTGCTCGCGGAAGGAATGATGGTCTGCAGGAGAGATTTGAAAACCTGGCCTGAGACAGAGGTAGAGCAATAATTTGAAGTTAAGCTTTGATATGTTATTTCAATTACCCATAATAAAAAATCACTAGGAAGAATTTGGACACTGAGTCATTTGGAGAGGAGGTGCACAACTGTGTTTTTTTTACACTAGAGCAGAGCTGGGAAATGGACAGTTTTCATTTCTAATCAATATGTGCCTTGTAAGTCAGATTAAGAAATCTTGTATTAATTTTTCATAAAAGAACATTCCTTTTGAGAATAGGGTCTGTTTGTGGTCCAAAAGGAAGACATGTTGTCCACTCATGTGGCTGTGAAGGAAAATGAAAGGTATTTTTTTCTCATGGGCTATTAGCGCTTTTTTTTTTTGCTTTTTTTTTTTTTTTTTTTTTTTTTTTTTTACACTTCAGGTGAAGCATTTTGTAGATATCAGCTTCCTCCTCAGGGAAGACTTATGAATTCCATGGCCTGGCAAAACTACTCATAAATTACAACTTTTGGCTCTGTTTTGTTATGACTAGAGCAGTGTGCATGAGGCTAAACGTAATTCAGGGACATCAGTGAAGTTGCTTCTGACCCATATAATGTTGCATCTGTCTCCAGGTAGTTGATAGTAAGCCAAAAAATCTGAATTTTGGGTGGGCTCCAAATTAGGCCCTGGTTAGATTTTGATGCAAGAGCATCAAAGTCCCTCAGCTGTTGCTGCGACAGCAGCACCGCTGGTACAGTGGCTGACTAATCTTCCAGAAATCTTCCATTTAACTTATCCTGTAGAATTGGCAAGTATTTGGAAAATTCATTCACACATGAATCAAAAGCCATCCTTCTTCCAACTTTACATCAAATTTTGACTGCAAAGAGTTTGATTTTAGGAATCTGAATGCAAGCACTCTGGAACTTTTTTTTAGCGTGCCCGTCCCTGTGGGAATAAGTCTCATTATTATGTACATTAAAATTGATAATCAAAGACAAATGCTTCAGTGTGTTATTTTAAACCTGGAGAATGTTTACCTAAATTCTATTTACTTTCGCTCAATAAATATCATCTGGCTTTTTAAATTGTACTCTATCTTTAGCAAACTTTTCTTTAAATCACATTATACTTGATGGAAAAACTAGGGACAAATTCAGTTGTACTTTCAATGTAATTTAACTACACCATAGAAACAGGCTTTCAAACCTTTCATCGAACTGATTTACGAGCGGAACTAAGGTTTGCTTAGTACAACATTTTCACAGTAAGAGTTACATTCCCACAAAAGGGAATGCTGTCAGGTAGAATGACCATGAGTCAATTCTGCCAAACTAATTGCTCTGTTCAGATGAGTCAACCTGGCTGCCTCAAAACTTTAATTAGAACATTTAACATAATATTTTAAAAATTGCTCCAAAACATGACAGTTAAATATTTTAAAACAAACTGAGAATACAATAGAAGCATAAGAGCATTTTTCTATTTTCCCATCATTAGTAGTCATTGGACTTCTAAATTTGTTTTACAAACTAATGAAAGGGCAGAACGTTATATGCTGAAGAACTGGAAAGTACCATAGGAGATATGCTTCCAGACTGCAACTTATGGTACATTTAATGAATGCAAGTGATTACAAACTGTAAAGATACACCTCAAGTTGAAAGAATAAATGTTTTTCCTAACCGCTATGCAAATACAGTGAAATTTAAGAAACTCAGATCTAGTCAGGTAATCGCAAATAAAAAATTAGTCTAGGAAATCGCAAATAGCCTATTCCCTTTTTTTTGGTCAAGAATACAGTAATTCCCTGCTTATTACAAGATCATTTGCATCTTGCTAGTCCATATTACAGGCAGGAATAAGCCACATCCTCAGTCTGTGAGGCTGAGGGCTCTGTGCACCCTTCTGATAACGCACTGGTCACCCTTTAGAAGTGTAAAGCAAGTAAATCAATATGATTTATAGTTTGGGGAGCAATTCTCCACAGATCAATTTACCTAGGATAATTCTTTTAAAAACTGACTCTGGTAAAATGTTTCCTTTTCTTTCTGTGCTCAAGATAATTAGACTAAAATGTTCCCTTATGCTCCAAAAATGTGACTTCTCATGATCTAATTTTTACTTTGTTTTTATTTAAGCCTACATGCAGCTTCCACTACTGTGCACTAACTAGTGCTTGGGCAGGCAGCTGCACTTTGTGTCCTTCCTTAGCAGAGAGAAGGGACAGGCAAACGTTTGCTCTACATGGCACAGTTCAGCACTGACCCAGGAGATGAGTAAATCTGCAGTACTATAAGCAGAATAACTTGGGGCATTCAAAAAGGAGTTATTCTGAATTGTGGGAGGTGGTATGATAAGATCTCCATCTGGCTTGCAGCAATTTGAGTAATTCTACTGCTTTGTTTATGCCATTTGAAATATATAATGAATACAATATGCTGTCCCCCAAATAATATTGCATATAAGGCCTGTAAATTTGGAGTAAAAAGTTTCATAAAATTACTTAGCACATTACCTCTCTATAAACATTAACTGAGTGTTCCTTATAATGCTTTCCTGAGCTTCTATTACACCCAACAAGCAGACAGGGAAGCGCAGGTAGCAGGGATGCTGAAGCAGCAGAGATCCAATCCACTGGTCAAGCTTTCTCCAGTTCCATTGTATTTTGTTGCTGTTTTTCCACTCCCAACAGTTTTTCACCTAAGGTTTATGTTTTTTAGGAAGCATCAGTAGATTCCTAAGGGAAGGTGACCCAAGAACCAAGTACGACCCCAGCAAAGGCAGTGACGGCTGCTGGCAACGGGGCCCATTGAGAGCCCCAGACATCAGGTCCATCCAGGGAGCCCAGTCAGGTACCGGCAGGAGGGAGTGAAGAGAAGATGAGAGATGAACTGCCTACAGCGCAGGACCAAGGGTTCACCCAGGCATTAGGGCTAGGAACATAAACATCTCCAGCCCAAGCAGAAGGTAGGTTCCCTGGGCTCAACTTAAATAGAGCTCCTGAGCCATGGACAGGGGCTGGAGGTCCCAGGTGAGGCTGCTTAGGACTGTTAAGGCCTTTTGATAAATTCAGGGCCCTGATAATACCTGAAAACAGGTGAGGTCCAAATTTATCTGTTTGTGGGTTTGGTACAGGGCATAAGCAAACAAGTTGGAATAAACAGGGAGCCAACTGACAACTTAGGCTTGAGTCTAGTTTTACAGAAGAAAGTGGTTGTGCAACTTCACGTTCAGTGTGAGCGGGCCTGGGGATCAGGCTTGGTGTAAACTGGAGCCACAGTGACCCATGCATGTATTTGTATACCACAGGTACCTGGTATCTGCTGGTCACCGGCGTTTTACTGTGCCTCACTGGATTTTGTTATTGAGGTGAATCTACCAACTCTTGACACAGATCAAACTGTCTCTAAAGGTGAGAGAGATTCAATCTAAGGTTGTGCTTATGGCTGGGGCTGCACCCAATAGGGGCAGGAATATGGAAGGCCTAAATGGAAGATGTTATTCCATGAAGCTTTTGAGCCTCTTTCTGTTGCACGCAGTCTCTGAGAAGACCCAACACATTTATGTTTCTCCAAGATAAGTTGAGGTCCCTTTACAGCAAACTCTTCCACTGAATGAGGTGGCTAATTTTGCTGATGAAATATTGTGTGGAATCTGCATTGCTCTCTTAGAATATATATTTATAGGAAATTATTTAGATTTATATATATTTACAGTCACTTCTTTTTTGCCTTTACAAAGTGATGGAAAATAATGTCATGGTTTAGGAGAAAATTATTTTGCTGTCAACCTTCATAAGACTCTCTTCATTCATTTCAAATGTTGCCTGTTTTAACATTGACTTCCAGAGGCCCCGTATGCCAGTACAATGCAGATCAGAAATATTGAGTGCATTACAAGTAGCAGGTTACACTTCAAAACACTTGGTTCACAGTGTTCAAGACCATTAATCATTTTTATTATTCTAAAGGACTGAAAGGGCTTAGAAACTTTGCCTAGGAAGCAGTATAGATTCTGAACAGCTGCACTACGATTCCTACTCACATTAGGTTTTGGACAGACCATTGATTTTCAGTAAATGTTCTTGGCGGCCAGGAAGTGCTGAAACTGGGAAACTTTCACAAACACTTTTTTTTTTTTTTTTTTTATGCTGGTTATTCTGATTTAGATCATCAGTATGGGCCTGATTTAGCACTACATCACACTGTCATAAAACTGGAGTATCAGGGGAATTTAGTTACAGACTAGACAAAATCACATTCACTGCAGGGAGCACATATACTATTTTTGCAAGGTTTGTTTGAGCCTGTGTTAATAGGCACTGTATGTGTAAACTTCTGCATATGTTTTTTCTTTGTGTTATTACAATTTTTTGTAAGGAAGATACTTGATAGAATTTGTGTTTATGTGAATTCAGGTTTTCAGAACAGATTGGAGAACATTTCACTTAGAGAAGTATGCCCACAAACTAACAAACAAAAGTGTGGTCACTGCCCACGTGATTTTATGTACACTAAAATTACATTTAATATCTGTCTATATTTTTGCATAATTTGTTCGGCAAACAAATATACCAGCCACTGTATGGAAAGATGACAGGATACTTTATCCCAGATTTCCTTCCTGGAAGTTACACTTTATTACTTGTAAACTGGAAAATACAGCCTGCATTGTTCCCAGACCTGTGTAACTGTTTAGGAAGAGAGGCATCTAGACCTAGGTTACATTTTTAAGAGAAACTAGGACTGTAGTCTGGACTTGAATGTTGGATTTAAATGCATAGGAAAATCTCAATTCCATATAAAAAAAGAGAAAAGAAGAATCCGTATCTGAAAATGGCACTCTAATTAAATCTTTTCAAGAGAGAAAGGGGGCAAATAAACACCATTTACATCCCCTAGGCAAAGTAATACCACTTTTTAAATATATTTGCTTTCTCTTTTCATGCTCCTTACAAGTCATATTGCTTTTTGTAGAGAGGGAGAAAGTTAAGAAATTGGAAAGCCTTCTGTCTTGCCAGCAGAGGTGGAAAACAAAAGTGTTCAGTTGCCAAATCCTGGAATGATGTTCTGAAAGGATGCAGTATAAAGCAGCAATATTTTGATATTTTCATTTGGACCATTTAAAATGGAAATAGAATTATATCATATTTGAAAACATTTCTGGAAAACAGAAAAATGTCAGTCTTTGTAATTGGATTTTTCTCGAAAAAGGTTCTTATGAAGAATACTTATACAAAAAATGTAGTACTGTAGATTGGTTAGTGTGAAGTACTGCAGTCAGAGAAACAGAAATTTCTGTATTTGACATTTGCAGTCCTGGAGAAACCTTAATGTAGCAAAGCATGGGGAGAAGGAAACTAAATGTGATTTGTCAAATATTCAATATAAAAAAGACTCCTGTTTCCTATCTCAGTAAAAATACATTTGCTGTTTGTGCGTTTTTGTTTCTGAAGACAGGCAATTACACACAAATCTCTTTTTTTTTTTTTTTTTGGTGATAGAGTAAGTTTTTAGTTTTTATTGCTTTCATAGGCTCAAAACCCACTCATGCTTAAAGAAACAAATAAGATCTCTCAAACTTTGTAACTTTTAAAATCTCATGATTCTTACATTAATATCACCACTTTGAGTGTGGAGGCCTACACTGTTATGATTTAGTGGTTGGCGGTTGGCACAGCTGCAGAAGGGTATCAGACAGAGAGCCCACTCTGTTTTATTTATAGAGACCCCTACGTTTTTCATCTCTCATTGGTATTTTTACTTCAGTAGCATTTGAGATCTCATTTTCCTGCACTTTCACATGAGAAAATAATGTCTGTCCTGAAGAGCTGAGATTTTAACAGCAGACAGACGGAAGGGGGCAGAGGGAAGAGAAGGAGAGAAGGGCTTCCCCATCCTCTCTGCTCATCTCCAGGTTCCCAGCTGGAAAGTTGGGATACAGAATCCTGCCGATTTCAAACTGCTGTGTTGTTGTTTTGTTGTTTGTTTTTTGGTTTTTTTTAAAGACAATCAGGCTTTGGGATTGCACAGAAAAACAATTTGATGCACAGGGCTACTTAGAAAGTAAACTTGTGTCTTGATAATTTTCCACCAAAGCATGTCTAACTTCCCAAACTTCTTTCTTTTGTTGCTTTTGGGATGAACTTGACTTTAAACGCAGAGAGCTCTCTCTTTTGTTTTCAAAGGCTTTTTCTGCCAAGCAAAGTAACTGTGTTTCTCAAGCACAGTCCTCTGAAGGCACTGAAGCGTGTTGAATACAGAAGAGTAATTTGTTCCCTCAGGCTGTATATGTCTTGTATTAAAAATTACAAGATGAGAATCGACGGCTGTGCTAAGAGCACACACTGGATTTGTTGTATGGTGAGAAGAAAACAGGTTATGGCTAATCTTGTTCATTCATTGCAGATAAGAGAGGTGCTGCCCTTTCTGCTTTTTTGTTTTCTTGGGTCGGGATCAAATCCCCATCTGTCCGTCAACGTGAACAATTGCGTCTGAGTCAAGAGTGCTTTGATTAAAAATGATATGGTTGGAAACACCCTCTTTGCTGAGAAGAAATGAATAAGGAAATGGCCCTCATGTGTGAGCTTCTGGGGAGAGACTGTCTGCTGAGCTCACAGGCCAGTCAAAATATGCTTTCTGGCAGGGAAATTAATAAATAGACCAGCTTCAATAGATTGAGATTTAAGGGCAAGAGACTAATGTTCGTCTAAAATTCTTTTGGGTTGGAACTTAAATCCAATTTTAATGAGGTTATAGTAGAAAATTAATTTATTTTCTATCTTCCAAACAATATCTTCTTTGTTAAAGAAGAAGACTGGAGAGGGTTGGGTTTTTTTGTTTTTTTTTTTAAATAATTATTTTTGCTATATGCTTTAAAATGTGTAAAAGCTCTGGCCCCTTTCATTTCCTGAAGAAAATCATGTGATAACCTTAAATGGACCACATAAATGTATTAATCTCATATCCCTAAGTGTTATGGAGAATTGAGAAACCTCCATACTTCGGCTTTCCTCTGTATGGGATGTCAAAAATGATATGAAAGGAATAGTTTTGTAGTGAAAATACAAGACTGCTGAGTAACAGCAACATGAGCATACAGGGGGTCTGTTGAGGAGTAGTCTCTAGTGGAAGTGGTGGAAACTCCATCATTCAAAACATTAAAGTGTTACGACTGTTGAGAATCTCACAATACCGGGTGTTTAAATCTCCAGCTTCTGGAATTGATGAATTTGTCAGCATTTCCACATACCTTACATAAGTAAGCACACTACTAGCTTTCCTTCTTGTGGAGAAAAGCTTAGAAGTGAGACTCCAAAAGGTTCAAATACTAAGAAATACAAAGAAGTAACAGATCTTGGTTTTGCAGATCTGGCAAAACTTTATATTTTGAACTGGCAAGTTTGCCCATACCTTGGGAAATAAAAGCAGTGGCCTATGAGGTGTCCACAATAAAGAAATGTCAGCGGTAAGAAGCTGTGTGGGCATCCTGGGATACTGATACCCTTCAAACATTCCCTGCTCATCCTTTGCCTATGTGTCTTTTGAAAATGCCCAGGTGTTTGGTGTGTGTTTTACAGAGCTGGTTGTGAAGCAGTGAGGAAGTCTGATGTGAGTGCTTGATGAGTACAGATCTGCTGGGATCCATGGCTGGGTCTTGGCTTTGGGTCCGTCATGACCAGGGTATGAATGTCACTATATACCTTAATCACTGCTTTTGTGAGTGCTTTCCATGTTCTCTTTCCCACATGAAGTGTGAAAGTCCTCCTCATCAAAATAAGTATTTATTTTACGACAATGGACTTCGCAATATACCCTCAAATGAATGGATGACTCGTCAGTGGCAGAGTCACAGCTGATCCAGGGGAAGAGCAAAGGTGACTGATGGAAACAGGAGCCTCCTGAAGGAGATGATATCTGATGGCTCATCGCTGTGTGCAGGCAGGTAATGCTTTATCCTGTATATGAGTCTTATCTGGATTTTGGAAGGAAATCAATTGAAGGCAAGGCAGGTATTTCAGGTAAGAGTGACTTGATGGAAGCAATGGTATAATAAAGATTAAATTACTGTGGTCAGGAAACAGTCGCTCTGTTCATCAGTTCTGGATAAATCTCAGTGCGTCTTGTTGATGCAGACCCTATCGTTACTGATATCTTCCAGCAAAAGCAGAAACACAACGTAATGCAGCTCTGTTACTACAAGTGCTTTTTAAGTGGCTGCAGAGATGCCTGGAGCTCGTTTACACACACCCTTCTGCAAAATCCACCCAGATTTTGTGCCAGCGACCGCACAGCCAGGGTGCCATTAACTCTCTGGTGACCGTGCAAAGCACCGCATTTGCACTGAAACTGCAGGGTGACCCTGCTGGAGACATGCAAATAGAAATGCACTTGCAAGTAGGTTCCTAAAATTTCACTTCCTGAAGGGGCTGAGCTAGTCCTGCTGGGATATGAAGCAGTGATTCCCAACCATGTTTCAAAATTGCTGCTTAGCTCCTTAAACTATCACGTGGCAACTGATGCCAGCACTAGATGGTATTCTTTACATGCAGGCACAGTTTGATGTCTTTGCCAAAGTTTTTTCACCTCCTGGGCTACCCTGAGACATCACCTGCTAGTGCTTGTGGCGTGCAAATTGGAGAGTTTTCTTTATGAGTTGCACATAAAATCCACACCTCTGGTCATGCATGAGAAACTGCTGAAAGAGCCCGATACAGCCCTGAATGTGTTCCATGTTTTATGGACAAGACCTTAAGGTTGTTTGCTTTTCAGAACGGCACCATGTGTCATGCCTGACCCTGCTGGCACTCACAGATACTAAATGACACAGTCTTGGCAGGGGACCCAGCTGGCTAATTATGCATGCAGTTTACCTACATACTGGCTTTAAAAGGAGCCCAATTAAATGATCCAAGGGGTCAGAAGAAAAATGAAGGCATTACTAGAGGAGTGAAACCTTTTCTGCCTCCTGAGGCAAAACCAACTATTTTCACAGTGTTCAGAAAAAACCAAAACAGAGCAGATGTTTTCCCTTTAAAAAGAAGCATACTTTGCTCCTAATTGGTGTTGATCATCATCACCCTTGACATTAATTTTTTGTTATTACAAAAAGAGGGATTCTCATGCTATGTGAATATTATTTTAGTGCTGATGTTTTTCTCATTCAATAGCTGTCAGCTTCCATGGGGTTATTTTTACAGAAGTGCTAGTTTAGATGAGCAAAGATAACAGAATCTGTCTCTTTTCTCTGCCTTGATTGTTTTTCTAGTTGGGCTGGTATAACTCTAGTGTAATTCATGGAACAGACTGGTTTTCCAAGATTAGTCTCTCTCCTAGTTAAACAGACATTTCCAAATCAAAGTTATCTGTCTAACAAAAGAATAAAAACCCTAAGAATACTTAGTACAACTTTTGACAACTTTGAGGGACTTTCTTGGGTTTTTAGAAGACCAACCAAGGGGCTTTGCATGGGCTGCTGCCAGGCACGCGATGCTGAAAGCAGCTCCAGTGCCTCACTGCAGTGCCCCACAGTTTGCAAATGCCCAAGCACAAGCTGTGGTCTCAGCTCCGTGGGTCAGTGGTCACCAGACAGTGCAAGAGCAGTGTGGGGATGCTTCCAACATTAAAGCATTTGCCCTCTCAGTTTTGTTCCACATCAGTGATGAGTTTTCTCCAGAGGTGTGCCCAGCCCTTTTGGGGAATATACCTCTTGCAAAATAGGGCATGAACTTGAGTTTCCTTGATTAAATCTTGTGGCATACACACTTTGAGAGCTGCCCAGCAAATGCCTTCTGCATTTGACAGTGCAAATCCAAAGAGAGCTCACACTGCTGCTGTCTGGGCAAACTGTTTTTCCTTCTGGTGCCTATAAAATAGCTGGAAAAACTTCGTGTGTGTGTGTGTGTGTGTGTGTGTGTGTGTGTGTGTGTGTACCAAGTCATTACACTTGGTTAGTGTCTTTCACAACACTGCTAAGCTCTAGGTAATGGTATGCATAACCCCGAAAAGCAGAAACAGAAAGACAGGAAATTATGGCTGAACTAGTGTTTTTCTTAGGGCGTTTGTGCTCACTGTTGGAGCAGCCAGTGCCAGGTATTGTGAAACACAGTGAGAAGCCCCTTCTAAGCTAAATTTCTGTTTAAAATTCAGCCAGATTGTAGTGAGATATGAAAATATCCAGGAGTATCCTGTAAAGGCAGGAAGCTGCTTCAAGAAGTGTCACTTGCCTCTCTGGGAGTCTTGTGTACACCCAGGTCATAGTCCCTGCAAACCTGACAGCCGTGCTAATCCCACAGCACCAGCTCAAGGAGATTCCCTCACTGGTATAAGAAAAGGCCTGTTGATGCTTGAAACAAACATGATGTGCTCTTTGAGCTTTTAAGAGTTTAAATTGTCCTCATAACCACGATTTTCAATATACTTCATATATTTCATATGAAGTCTTATCTCATTATCTAGTAACATGTCATTAGGGCTGTTGCTTTAAAGAGAATGTCAAACACTGCAACACTTGGGCAAAGGCTCCGCGTATTCCAGTGGGCGCTTCTCTGGTTATCTCTCTCTGTCCTATGGGCCCCCTTTAAAAAAGGCTTAATGTGCACAGCAATGCACAAAAATGCGAGTCTAATTGACAGCTCTTGTTACCATGAGTGTGCAACCATCCCGTTTCAGGACACCCAGAAGGTCTGATGAGCTGCTTGCTCATGCTGATACCTGACACATAGTGCAGTATTTAAAACAGCCTGAAGTCAGGCCAAGTCACCTGCCATCAGTTTTTCTGAGGGATCTAAAGCACAGTAGAGCAGTGTTTGCTGAAAGTCATGTTAAAGGACTGATGAGTTACTGATCTTCTATTCTTCCCCAGCCTGGTTTCTCCCTACAGTCTATCCGCACGTGAAACTCTGCAATCTGTGCAGCTGGCCAGCCAGACCCCTGCTTTCTGCAGGTTATTCAGGGCAGGGAACAGCTATTGCTTTTGGATGACAAGGAGAAGGATCAGCAGCAGGAGCCTTTAAACCTTCATAAGGGGTGAAAAAATCAAATGCAGTTGTTGAGCAGCCACATGAAAGAACTAGAAGCAAGGACAGCAAATTGCTCCCAAATACATATTGACAAACACAAGCCTGCAGCCTTAAACAATTAAAAGTGGCTTCTTCCAAAATTTGACAGAGAACTGGTGGAGTCTGATTGTACCATTTGGCTCCAATGTTTTTTTAAGATCTTGATGTAGCAGCCAAATCTTTTTATTACAAAACATATGAGTCTTGCGTGGCCTAAGGAGCTGCACAGACAAATACCTGACATACAATTTAGCAAGTGCCATAAGGAACAGATCAAGCCTTGCTCACGCGTGTTGTTCATTTACACCTTGCATCACACATAGCCTGGTGCCTTCATCTCAGCTTTGTACTAAATCTAGACAATGAGCCTGATTCACCACTGCATTCCTTTATTTTTACCTCAGGATAATTCCATTTAAATCAGAGTATGGACTGGACTAACCCAGTGGTTTTTGTGCCAAAGAAATCAACACTACAAGCCTTTGAGCTTCCTGACCTGCTGTTTTGCTTTAGCCTTCACTTTGGGGTTTTTTATCCTGCTTGGGGATCTTGATGGGTTCATATTTGTTGGAGGCTCCTCTGTTGTCTCAAGAGAGCCAGTTAGGTGCTAGAATGAAATACTGAATGACAGATTTTTCATAGCATGGGAAGAGCAAAACAAAACAGCTGTCTGCATAAACCTGAAGGAGCAGGAACTAGACTGCTCTTTAAAAATAAACTTGGCATTGAAGATGGTGACTGAGATAACATTATGGCCAAAAATGGTGAATATTTAGGATGCTCAAAAATATTCTTATGTTAGTGGTTTGCAAATGTGGGAACAATATATTCAAGCTTTATTTTCTTTAGCGTGTTCTTTGGCTTAAAGTGAAGTTCAACATTCAAAAAGACCATGTACTAATGGAACTGTTTCAGTTGATCTGCTGTTTTTCTCTATTCAGTCAGATCCACTGCCTCTAGTGCCAAAAAAAAGTTTTTACTGATTTTTACTTCTGTTAGCTTGGAAGAACCAAAACAATGGAGAATCAGGAAAGTAAGGATTCAGTTATACAAATTCAAATTCACTAAAATCACCTGTTTAAACTCATTAAGGCAGTGGGCTACCATGAATATTGCTGAGATTCTAATTTGACCTACAGAATAATGCGTGATGATGGTGTAGGACTGAAAGAACTCTCACACAGAAAACAGACTTTGATCTTGGTAATGTAACTCTTATTAAACAATATTTACTTGTAATATACATATATTTTTATATGGAAATCAAAGTGAGAAGCAGTAAATATTCCATAATGGTCTTTTTACAAAGATGCTCTTCAGAGCCAAACTACTTTTGCCTCCACTGCAGCACTGATGGGTTCTCATTTGCACATCCCACAGTAAATGAAGTTAAAAATTCCTCTCCCCCATCAAAGTGCTTCATCCTGGCCCAGGCTGAGCTGCTCCATATGTGAAAGCACACTACAGTCCCTGCGGTGTGTACCATGGGATGGCAGGAGAAGGGACATTGCACCAGCAAGATGCTTTTCCTACCAGAGCCAGGAATGAATTACAAGAACATTATTTGCCAGTGCTGCCTTGTGCTCATCAGCAAATTATAACTTTGGTCACCATCTCCATTACCTGCTGAGCTGTTCGTGTGAAAGGGGCTGTGCAGGTGTCAAAGGCCATCTTCATGGATACATGGAGCAGGAAGAATGAGTGAGAATGAAATTTCTGCAGTTGTGACTTAATTTTTGCACGACCATAGCAAAAGTCAGGGCCATTTCAACAGCTTATGGGGTCTGTCTGGAGGCCCACATCCCAAATCACAGTTTGACAGTCTTTGTGCAGACACGGTTTTGACTGCACTTTGGGGATGTTAACTCCATATTGGGGAGGATCTGGGAAGACTCAATTTACAGCTCTGATATTTCATTTCCCAGGACCTTGCAAAAATGTTTCCCAGTTTTTATGTGTGAGAGAGTGTTTACTCTGGTTATCACTCAGCTACAGAGTACAACGAGGTCCAGATCCAGGGGCTAAGCTTAGCTTAAACTGCCATAATCAACTCATTTGTGTGTCTCAACCATATGTTCCTGTCTTTGCTCAGTTTTCAGGACAACACAAGAATGGGTCACAGGTACACAAATCTCTCAGGAGGGAGGTACTTGGTTTGGAGGCTATGACAGAATGTGAAACCAGATTAGTTTCACATCAGATCAAGTTTTCCTACTGGCATTTTCTATGAGTGTGTTTATCAGGGAAGATGCAAAGAGCTGGAAAGCTGCTCAACAGGAACTCTGAAGCAGAGCTGAGGTTCCAGGTATTCCCCAAGGCCACAGTTGATAGAAGAAATGAATGCCTGGTTGTATTTCACATGTATCTCTACCTTCTGTCATGTGCAATAATAATGTAACTTAAGAGAAGTGTCAGGGGTACTATAAACTGTCTAGTAATACCTACATGCACTTCCATTGAAATCATTAAGGTATGGACAAAGCTTGTTTATATTACATTTCACAAAATATGTTGAAATCATTACTTGAAGCACTCAAAAACTAGGATGGTCAAGAATTAATGTTGTAACTTTAATGCAGCCTTTTTTTTTCTTTCCTATGCTTGATTCAGTTAACTCATAATTGCATTATCCTATACTGCTTCATCCACTGGATCCTCACTGGCTATTCAGGATTTTTATATCCTCTTTTAATATGTGGTCCCAGATGTTTTGTACTGCATTCATATTCCGGCAGCATTATTCAAATGCCGTCGGAATATGAAAGTTAATTTACTTGTGTACATTTCCATGGTGGTATCCCCATCATATCTGAATGCTTCTCAGAATCAATTACATCACCTTTGCATCAGTGCTGCAATAGTCAATCATATTACTAGCCCCCTTTTACAACTAAGCAGAGAAGATAGCTACTCAGCTTCCACAAGACTCCAATGAGTACTTGCAGACTAGAATTTCTGAACTGCTTGAGTTAGTCAGACACAGGCAATGGTGTAGTCACACTAGTGACTGCAAAAGATCCAGACACCATGCTGATTGTCACAGCACCAGATGTCAAGCCCTTACTAAAAAAGAAGGGAGGAGGCAAGAACTTCTCAGTGAAATGTGTGTGAAATGGTTATTTTTACAGTATTTCTAAGCTTTGGAGACATCACCCAGGTGGGTCAGGATGTCAGGATCACTTTGAGCTGCCTAATGTGACGAAAACCTTACGCAGACCCTCTGCTTCTCCTGTTTTGTCTCCTTGTATAGTGGGCTTGTGACCAGAAGAACCTTAATTAGCTCTTGAACATGTCCTGAAACAGCAGGTGGAATTTATTCACGTCGTTCTTTTGTATATTCCTTTTTCTCTAAGCACAAAAGGAAGTGTAATGCTGTCTCGGAGGAGCCCCCAGCTGGTATTACTTGTGGATGATGCCCCATCCATTTTTGTTGCTGATGAAAACAAGCAGGTCAGTGCTGACAAACACAGCTCGTACTCTTTTCTACAGTCCTAGGGAGGAGTTGATCTGACTTTCTGGGTAAAATCTCTTCGCACTACACTGGCTGGAGTATACCGCCACTTGGGTGGCAGCCAGTTACACAGCACATCTGTGAAATTGGGGGGCTGCCTGGTTTGAAGCAGTGTTGCTATTATATCATGGCCAAACTATTTGTGAATGGGAACTGATGGTGATTCTTTCAGCAAAGAAATACCTTTTCTGAAGCTGCATGGAATAGCTAGACTTGTAAATGACCAGAGGCTGTTTAAGAATTTCAGTTTATATATGTGCAGGAGTCTCTTAATATCAGAGAGATTTCTGACTTTTCAAATAATGATAACACTATAATATAGCATGCAACTTGAACATAAATTAACTACAATAAATTATAAAAATTAAAATTAAAAAAAGGGGCCTGTTAGATCATCTTCTCCTGCCAGCCTCTAAATTTTTCATGTGACACTTTCTCCTGTGTGATGGCTTACTACCATTCATGAGAGCATTAGTACACTAATCAAGCATTAGAATTAATCAAAGAGATATTCAATGCTACTCTGAACATGCCTAGATGACAGAGGAGCCAAGATGCTGGCCGATATATATGCTTTACTTGTAAAAGCATCACTACTTGTAGTTCTTACACAGCAATGGGGGAGAAATTACAAGAAAATAATTTAAAAACAGATGCAATTTAATAGACCTGAGCAAAATGAACTGATAGATGTCAAACTGAGCTACATACCTCCCTTAAGCAATGGAGCTTCTTTCTGGCAACTCAGATCACTGGGGTCTTTTTAAGACCATTTTATGTATGTGTTTTCCCCACTTTTGCCTTTGTGATCTCGCATGGGTGATACAGATTTTGAGAGAAACTTGCTGACATTGTGATGCTGGAAATGGAGGCAGTATTTTATCAGATTTCCCTGTAAGCCCCAGACTTACCCTCCTAACTTAGAAGTTTCTCAGGCACCAACAACTTGGCTGAGAGAAAAGGAACTGTATTATTTTTAAGTGAACTGCTACCAATATAATAATGTCTGCAGTAAATTAAATGAGAAGGAAGGACACCTGTGTTACCCCCTTGCTCACTACAGAGCAGCATGTGGAGGTGAGCACAGGCACGGGGGAACATTTATGGTGCTGGAACAAAGACACGGTTGACCCCTGACATCATTTAAAGCTATTTGATGCCAAGGACTTCCTCACTTTTTACGGATATTGAAACATATAAGTCATGGAAATGATGACTGACCCCAGCCATATGGGAGCATGGAGATTAGCTGCTAATATGGAAAGTTACCTGGCCAGCGTTGAGATCAGTCACGAGGGAAGGGAGAGATCAGAGGGAGGGCTGCTGAAATCATGAGGTAATGTGGCTGCTGGTGAAGAGGAGCTGGAGCTCAGGACAACTGGAAGAGAAGAGGAAAAGGTTTTTTCGTTGCTGAAGCCAAAAGTGTACGTCATAATGTAGCTGACTGACAGAGCTGTGTTTTCTAGGATGTGCTTGATATTACGGGAATAACACGAGGAAGTTATTGTGAAGTGCATGGGAGGAAAAGCAGTAAATCAAGGACCAACACAAGGCTGGAAAGTCTCTGCTCAGTCCTTAGCAAAATATGAGCAAGAACAAGGAGTCAGGGAACAGGAAAAAGTTTGCAAGCTCTTCCTTGCAGGAGAGTTAGAGAGAAGAAACATGGAGCAGTGTGGTGCAGGGATGCCTCTGGTGACAGGAGTGCTGCTCAGATACTCTTCTGGGAGACAGCGAGTTAAAGGTTAAAGAACAACATCGAGACAATTAAAAATGGAAAGTATATAAATTAAAAAAAAATCTTTGTAGCAACTTGATTGCATGAGTTAATTAGGTGATGCCAGCCTTTATTTAAGTATACAACCTACTGAAACTCAACAGGAAAACTTCACCGCGTACTCTTGCAGCACACAGGGAGATGATACAGCCTCACTAAAGATTATTTTGGTCTGGAACTACCACATGCCCTGATCATAACATTTAAACCCTCACGAAAACTGCTTAAATTGATTACAAAGCTGAGGTGTGTAGAATTTAATAACAACAAAAAGAGGACGGGTTTTAAATCATGGATGTTTTATTGTAAGGAGTGTCAGCCAGTCCATACCTGAAATATGTAGACTTTGTATTTAGCAAATGACCATTTATATACCTTGCCTTGGAAAAGTCTGAAATATACTTGCTAGGAGGATCAAAGCTTTAGATATCTATAGAACCAAAAAGGCATTAAAAAAATTAGAGAAAGAGAAAGCAAGAAGTAAGGCTAAAATCAAATTTTTACTTTTCACACTTGGGATATTCATGATGTAATCCTGCTGAACCTGACCTGAGAAGGATATTCAAGGTGAGAAGATGTTTCTTGCTGAAAGGGAGTGAAGGAAACATGCACATAGCGGTGAAGGGTTGTGGCACACAGACTCAAATCCAGGAAATGAGGAATTAGCGTGGAGCCATTCACATGAAAGATCAGAAAATATATTGTGTGGGATAATATACTCCAAGAGGTCATTCCTACACTTGTTATGAATTATGTTAAGACATAAAGAGACCATGTCTACATTTCTGTCTGTCTGTCTACCTGTAGTAGAACTTCTGGTGAAATCAGATACTAGTTTTTTTATAGTCAGATTAAATGGAAGTTGAATTTCCTCTCCAAAATATGACGAAAATTACAAATTTTGTTAGAATGAATCTTTGCCTTGGGACTGCTTGAAAGCCACTGTGTGGATCACTGTGCAGTGAACTATTCAGGTCCCGTAAATTAGATCCAAAGAGGAAACTGATAAAAAAGTGGAACTAAGGCATTAAAGCTTTACCTCTCTTATTTTTCTTGTTTGCTTGCTATTCAGTCCTGATAATTCACAGCGGTTTGGACAATTTTCTTTCCCAACACTGACTTACACAATTAGTATATAATGTATGCATTATGTTAGCTTAAGTTTTTGGTAATTATGGAAATCTATCGTCCTTAGAGTTGCCTTCTGCTTCCATTCTTGACTCTGACTTTTGTGGCTGAAATTTCTTTCAGTGTCATAAAATTTAGGGTTGTAAAATTCATATTGTAACTTTAACAGTCACATCTGTTTTAAACATTTTTGTTTTAAGAACTCAATGTGAATTTAATGACAAGGCAGTAAAAGTAAAAGTTGAAGGAAATTATCACAGATTTGTAAAGCCATAAGATATGTTTCTGCACTTCTGTGGGCCATCAAATTACAAAGAAACAACCCTATTGCTTTTATTGTAGCAATTCTGCTCTTAAAGCATTTAATAGTTTAATCTATTAGCAAGAATTAACATTTCATTTACATCAGTATTAATAATGACAATTATACTCAGGTGTAGGATATTGTCATTAGCATAGACACCCACACCATGTTCAGGAAAAAAAAAGTCTCTACAGAGCTGTCACTGTGTTTGACAGTAATAAATGATAAATTATCAACATATTTTCTGTGCCAGCAAATCAATCCACAGAATCAAGAACCTGACAAAAATAATTTTTGCCTTCAGTATCTTGCTACAGATCCAACCTTTCAGATAGTGTAAGTCTGAATGATACAGCTGTTTGTTGCTACTCGGACCCCACCTGTACAGCAGAATCTCTGAAGTGCTGAGGGTGGAAGGGATCTCTGGAGATTGTCTAGCCCAGCCCCCTGCTGCATGGTCAGCCAGAGCAGATTGCTCATGTCGAGCCAGGCTTTGAGTGCCTCCACAACCTCTCTGGGCAACCTGGTCCAGTGTCAGACAACTCTTACAATAAAAATAGGTCTTGATATGTTTAAATGGAGTCTTTGTGTTTGATGTTGTTGCCCGTTGCCTCTTGTCCTGCCACTGGGTACCACTGAGTCGTCTTCTCATCCGCGTCCCATCAGACATTTGTACATATTAATAAGGTCCCACAGGAGGTTTCTCTTCTCCAGGTTGAACAGTCCCAGCTCTAAGCCTGCCTTCATATGCTGGATGCTCCAGGCCCTTAATCAACTTTCTTGCCCTCTGCTGGACTTGCTCCAGCATGTCCATGTCTCTGTTGTACTGGGGAGCCCAGAAACCTTTAATAACAACCCATCAGAAATTATAAACTCAATCTGACATTTACTACCACTGACACTAGGTTTCCTGGTCCTTCCCTGCCTCTCCTTCTGGCCTTTTTCTTTCTGATCTCTGTCTCTGCTGATAAATGGAGACCAAATGGAAAGCTGTAAAAACCTGTCCTACAAATCCCTTAACGTTGCATGTAATGTTTATCAAATCAGAGTCACATAAACATTTATGTAAATCAATTAGGAGCGAGCAGCCAGGATTCAGGATTGCTTTCAGTATCACTTTCATACCTAAAACCCTTCTAGGCAGACCTGGTTAACCCAGTCAATATGTTACAAGCTGTCTCAGTGCCATCTTTTATATATGTTTGCAAAACTCATTATGGCAGAGGAAAGGAAGGGGTTTTACAGAAGAAATTCAATGACTCGAAGCATTTTAGCAATCTATCCTGCCAAATATAATTGCTACTGTGGCCTGACTCTTGGCATCTGGTTGTGGCTCAGTTGTTATGGCTGTCAGTTTGGAGAACTGTCAGTCTTCACAGTATTTAATAAATCCATTATAAGGAACACTCTTAGATAAGATTTTGCAAAGAAACACAGGCTCTAGCTCACTGACAACTATTTCAGATAAAGTGATTTACTAAGTATTTACAAGCAAGTTGTTGCTCCTGGTGTTCAGAGCTCACCACCAGTGCAATAGTTAAAGTTTGTTGAAAACAGGTCCGCTCAGGACAGTTTTTAAATTGCTTCATACAGTAGATCAAAGATAGGAAAAATAGTAGCACGGTAGGTTTAAAATGTAATTTGATTCTTAGAGGGGCAACACCAAGCTCAAAGGAGTTTCTGTTACACTGGTAGGTGATGCAGTAAGTTACCATAATACAGGTTTAGCATGCTCAGAGCCCTGGTGTTTTCTTGCTCTATTATTTGGAGATTATAATCTTCAATTCTTAGATATGCCATGGAGCAAATACATAAGGAATGCATATTTCACCAGTTCTTATTAATTGCTCGACATAACTTATGTATAGACAGGATATGGCTTTCCATTGGCAAACTGACATACGTTTGTGCAATTTGTCTGTTTTGTCTGCAAAATTACATGGATTAAGTTAAAAGCATCTGCTGCAAATTTGATCGTAGTAGATATAGAAAGGTGTTAATAACTTGCCAAAATTTATGGAGACTAACATTGTGCTCTCTGACAGACTCTCTGAAGCCTTGAGCTGATCAAAAAGCTTTCAGAATTCATTTTTTATATTATAGACTTGACTTCTGTATGATAATTTGTCTCATCTGTGTAAATTCACTGATGGCACACAAAATAGGTAATTACTTTTAATGCAAGAATGCACCCAATTTGTCAGCTGTGTGCAGATTCTTGCTTGTGCAATAATAATTAAGCACATCTCACATAGGAACTTCACATACTCATAATTTACTTTGTTATTTTTGGAATATTTGGATTTTTAGACACTAAAAGAGCACAAATTATAACAGAAAATATTATCGCAGTCCAATGGCAACCTTAATCTTTATTTTCCATGAAATCACAGGCCGGAATTTGCACAATAGTGGGTCAGTTGATTTGCAGGAGAAAAATTTAGGACAATCAACTAATTTTCTGAAAGATATGGGATCTACTCCATTTCTCAAGAAAAGTGTCCTGAGATCAGAATGGAGACAGTAATTTAGTTATATGACTTGTAGATATATAATTTTGTCATTCATAATGCAGCAGTGTCATATTTAATAAGATTGAGAGCACATTGAGTACTGATTAATATGTTATTCTTCAGTGTTTGCCATGAACAAAATAAAAGATGTACAGAAAACTTCCCTTTTTTTAAGATTATTTTTAGTGCTATTTTCTATCCTCTGAAAGCCTGGGATGATACTTGCTGCATTTTAGCATTGAGAAAGTGAAAATATGAATGTTGCTCTTTGATTTTAATGAAGTCTGGGGCATTCAAAATAATTATTTTTGATTTATTTGTAAAAGAAATACCCCAAAGGCCACTCTTCCCTTCAATGGCACTCATATCGACCTCCTGACTTCAATAGATTTTATTACAGTTCGAAACTGAGAATGAATTTTTTAAATTAAAAAAAAAAAAAAAAGTCAGAAAATTGCAGAAAGAAAATAAAAACTTTGCCATTTGTTCCATTTTTATCAGCAGCAGTACATTTCATGCAGTATTAATGAGAGAAGAATTTGGATCTAAAAATGTAATTGGGTTTCTTATTTCTCTTTTCTGTCACTTCCACTGAAGAAACAGGCTTACAATACGTCTTCACTTGCTTAATGCTATTGCTAATTGCTCAGATGGGACTCTGAGAGACCATTAAGTGTCTATTGATTGTAATCAGCTTGCCTATGACAGATGAATTTGGCTCTGGCAGGTTTTTTTCTTCTTTTTTTTTTTTTTTTTTTTCTTTATGCTCTTGCTG
Source organism: Athene cunicularia (assembly GCF_003259725.1). Lineage (NCBI taxonomy): Eukaryota > Metazoa > Chordata > Aves > Strigiformes > Strigidae > Athene > Athene cunicularia. The sequence continues at coordinate 9,052,360 of NW_020799125.1, forward strand.
ACTGTGACTTTCCTACATTAACCCTCATACCTTTTCCCAGTTTTCCAGGTTACGTTTTGTTATTGAGACAGCTGAATCTGTCAGATGGCATGTGCTCTCCTGAGAGATCAGTGCACCTAACCCTGTGACTATTCAACTCCTGAGCATCCGTGCTGTATGCTTGGCTAGTATTTGCTGTTGCTGAGCTTCAACTGTTGAGAAATTGGATGCATTGAAAATACTGTTTTGTAGGAGTGATGACTGCCTGGAGCTCTGCACCTGTGTGTACCCACACCACCATAATGGCATTGGGGGTCTACTCTGATGGTCACTTTTTTCCTAGGTAAAATATGACATTTAATGTTTTTCTTGAGAGTCATTACCACTTCTATGAATGAAGGTGTGTCAGTCCAGTTTGGTTGTTAGCTAACATGGATTTGAAACTGCTCAGCAAGTCATCTTTGTTTTGCTTGAAAAGTGTGTCACATTATCACTACCCTGGAGGAAGGGTAAAATGTCTGCTCAGCCTCCCTCAGATGGAAATCGAAATCTCTGGGCAGTGCTTAGTACATTGTCCAACAGCTAAAGAAATTGCTGTGTTAAAAATAAAAGCTGTCTACAAATAAAGAGGAAGAAGGAGCTGGGGAAATGTACGGTTTCAAGAGCATAGGAGGTGGTAGGACTGAGTGGAAAAGAAAAACAAGAAACACTGTATAGGAAGAACAGATGCAGGGGAGAAATTTCCTCTGGAAATGAAAACAAAGGTGGCAACAAAAATGTCAGAAATAGAAAAGGAAGTCTAGAGTAATAAAATGAGTTAAACCAGGTGTGATAATGGAGGTGGGAAAAAGGTGGTGTTTCCCAGTAGCCCTTGTGCCTCCTTTGGGCAGGCTTCCTGCAGCTGTCACTGGTCACAACGGGATGTCATGCAAGGGAAGGGAAGGACTAGAGCCCAACAGCGCACGTGAAAGCAAGGCTCCCTGGTCTGCAATGTGATAATTGTGGCATCTGCAGGAAATGCCGCCCTATAATGACAGTCAATGAAATTGCTATAACTGGCAAATGTATCATGCTGATCACTCATGCTCTTACCACTGTCAGTCAACTGACTGGCATCAGGTTTTTTTTGCTTTCCCCTATTCACAACTGTTCCTTTTCATTTTGGTACTTTCAAATCCTAGTTTGATGATCCTGAACATGCCTTGTGTAAACCTCATCCTTTTCTGGCTATGTCCTCAAGAGAGACAACTGCTTGCCCCGTAGGCCCCTTGTTTTCAATGCAGTTGAAAAATTGTTGTAACACATTGAGCTGTGAGATCAGGTTTCGTCCCAGTTCAGGGGCCCGCACAGGCTCTTGTGAGATGCCTCATTGATTCAAAGCACTTACAGTGACCTACTGGACCCTGTGTAATATAAGGTCTGTCTGTGTTGAGGAAATGTTCCATCTGTGTGCTCTGTCCTGCAAATGGCTTGTCCATGCCAAGGTCAATGCCAGCAGCTCAGACTGCAAAGCTGTTGCTCATGAGCCTCATTGTATGATGCTGTCTCTGGAGTTGTACATGGAGTGGGCACAAACAGACATGCATGAAGCACATGTTAATCTCTAGCAGCCAAAAGGCAGGGAGAACTGGAGGCAGACCTGCATTTTTACAGCTGAGTGATTCAAATTGTTCTTTTAACCCAAGGACCATCCTTATCTTCACAGTGGAATGAATTTAGGGCTGAGCTTGGCCTCAGATGCTTGGAAAAGGAGAGTCCAGGATCTTCCTTCAAGTGTTGGGTTGGAAATATGGTATCTAAAAATAACGGCCAACGTTCAGCGAGAATCCAGCATGGCTGGGTGGGCCCCACTTAACGCTTCAGTCAAGTCTGAGCCGTGGACCTGCTGACTCCTGACAGAGGACGCATTTCCCAGTGCCAGACACGAAGAGTTCCCTTGGGCTGCTCCGGGACCCAGGGCAAGGCGTGGGCTCTGCCTCCCGCAGTGAGCCAGGCCCGCTGACTCCTCTCCTAAAGGCGCTGCTTTTGATGCAAACAGGACTTCTGTGCACTCCTCCTCTGCAATCCCCCAAAGGGAAGGAGCACACTTACCATCTGCACAGCACAGGTGTGGGTCCCCGCGCAAACGCCCCGCGCAGCCTGGCCGAGCTCGCACACTGCCGCGATTGTTCTGGTGGGCCGCCCTGCGCAGCTGCGGGGGAAAGGCCATCTGCACGAGCAGGGCCGCCGCGGCCGGGCACCGGCAGACCTTAGGCTTAAGCAGCAGCCATTCAAGAGCTGACATGAATTAATTTATGAGAAATTGCTTTTAGCAGGTGCTAACCTGTCTCGACCACGGATAATAGGGTAGTTGCCATTGGGAATCAAACCAAAGAACTGGAAAACCTGAATATCATTATGTAGTTTGCTAGAGAGCACAGCTGTTGCACTGTCATCATTTCTGTTGAAGACACACCATTTCTTGCTGAATTCTGGCCAGATAAATGCTAGGAATTAGAGCTGTGCAGTCACAGAGTAGCAATTGCCATTTCAATATTATTCAATTCTATCTGTGTGTGCACACGTTTGTCTGGCTGCTGTGTTGCCACATGCTCTTGACACCTACTGCAAATCTCTGTTCTTTGCTTACCCCCTCACTTCCATTTCTCTGTTAAAGCTAAAACAAGAAGTTAGTATTTTTTCCCCTTCAGTCTCACCATATACGTCACTAATAGGACTTTTCAAAACTTTGTCAGTCACCTTCCATAACAGTCTGAGGAATTCTGTAGGGACATCTCTAGTAGCTGCATACAGGATATTGTATTTCTTAGTTTGTCCAGTTGAGTAATTGCTTGGAGAAGCTTTGTGGACTTGCACAACTGTTACTTGGAAGGAAGAGAAAAGCCAGTTGGGGAATGAAAATATTTCTAGGGTGACTTTCAGAAGACTCAGGTTAAAATCAACAGGTCAGGGTTTGATTTGAGATCATAAATTAGGTGCCTGCAGAGAATTTGTTGGGAGGAACAAGGTTCAGCATGTTGAAATAATTTGAAAAAACACTTTATTGATGCACTTTTTTCACCATTAAAACAAAACCTTGCTTCTTGCATTTAATGCATTTTAGCTGCAAGATATTCCTGAGGAAAAGGGTGAGAATAAAAATTATTAAACTCTCCCCTTGATGTCTCTCTTATTCTGGAGAATGCATTCCTGGAGGTGATATTCTTTGACAGTACTATAGGGCTGGATCAGCAAGCTCAGTTCTCACCCTGGAAATCATCCATCTGCATCAGGTAGCAGCAATGAGCTGAGCCTGGAGACGAGCTCATTTGGGCAGCAGCCTGCGTGGTGAGCAACAAACTCTGCTCGTCTGTCTGGCATCTTTCACTAACACCAAATTTGCTTTAAGGATTAAAAAAGTGGAGCCAGAATGTGGTTGAGAGCGAACATATGTTGGAAGTTCATCTTAGGTAATATAATAAGCTCTTCAAGGGTGGATTCTCTTTCTTCTCAATGTAAATAAATACCCTTGATAGCTCCAGACATATTCATTTTCTTGTGATTCTCCCCCTTCCTTATCAGAGATGATGTCCTGTGCATTATTGACGTGGACTCATTTGCGAGACTGTGCTCTTGTCCATATGTGCAAGTCATTTAATAAGATGAGAAGCAATGTGTAAAATAACAAGAGTGTTGATGTAAAGTTCTCAAATGGCCAGCACTGGGATTAATAGTTAATGGCCTATTGACACAGAATATTTATTGATGAGCAACATGAGGTTCCAGTGACACCAATACAGAGTTGTTTTGGAAGGCTGCATCCTTCTTCTCCTTCAAAAAAAAGATTATAATTTAATTAGTAAAATGTGTTTTATTGGTGTCTGTTACAGATTCTTTTACTATGGTTGTGGGTAAGTATTCACTTTGAAAGAAACAATTTGAGGTAAAGAAAGACCGTCTGAAACCACAGTAGAGTTTTTGAAAGGCCTGATGAGATTGTTATAGCTAACAACTCTTTTAGAAATGCTTGATAAGATAATTAAGAGGAAAATCAAATTTTGTGCTTTGGGCTATAAATTGATCAAAAAAATATTTTCCATGCACAGCTGTCTAGTTAAGTATTCAAAATGCAAATGCATGTACATGTGAGCAAGTGTGATTTTCCCATCCTTGGAAACATTGGTAATGGGAGCGGCAGAGTGGACCAACACCATCCCCACCCCGTGTCACCAGAGACGGGAGCAACCCTGATCTCACAGAGACAGCTGTTCAGATGGAGCAGCACCAGGCTGTGCTAAGGCTGTGGTGGCTGTTCAGAGGAGAAGGGGTTACCTCTGCCCCGGGTCCCTCCTGGTCAGTCAGTCTGGTCATTGGGAACAAGCGGTGACCCAGTGCATCTGTTGTGGGTCTCTGTTTCTTTCTTGAAATGGCTGGGAAATGGTACAAAGTCAGAATTTAACTCTAGTGAGAGGAAGCCAGCACCATGGCTTCTCTGTTCTTCTTTTCAGACTGGCTACTCTAAAGAGTGTAATTATGGAACTAAAAACCAGACCTGCTGCAGTTGGAGAATCCCTACCCAAAGTGGCAGGAGACCTTAAAACATTGTGATCAATTGGTGGTACTTCACTGTGCCCAGATTCAGGTATGGACTAAGCATGGCTTTGCTCAGGAAAAGAAACCAAAGAACTCTTCACCTCTACAGGACAGTGTCAGTTCAACATCCGATCTGCTCCTCTCCTGCCAGTGCCACTGATCCCGCTCCCAGTGCAGGTGTGTGGAGCCAGGGGCTCACCTGCTCCAGACCTCTCGGCTCTCCGGGGTACCAGCACACCACGATTACTGAGGACACAGCATGAGTTAGAAACAGCTGAGTTTGATTCTCCACTCCCTAACTGGAGATTAAACTAATTGTGTTTTTGTGGTAACTGAGCAAGTTTGACCCAGAAACAAATGGCTGATGTTTTATAATAACTCTTCCAAGGTCAACAATTCTTCAGGGAAACTGTTTCCCTAGACTAGTTTTTAATAGCAGGGTACTTTACACAACTCTTCACAGAAAAAATGCACCCAGGGTAAATACCCAGTGGAGTTACTGACTCCAAAACTACCTCTGTGTAACTAAGGGAGCTTAGCCTATAGAAAGGCTTAGTGCTCTACTGACTGCAGAGGGCTAATGGTGACTGGGACAGGAAATGTCAAGGAAAAGTCAGCTCCCCTTCCCTGTATCACTCTGTGAGCGATGGTCAGGACTGCAGCAATGTGTACTTGGTAGTCCCTTCCTGATCACTCCAGTGCATACAAACTCATTATCTTTACAGCTCGTGTATAATATTTCCTGGCTGATTCCTACAGTTTATGTGTGCTATTGTTTTAAGGAGAACAAAAATTAAAAAAAAAAAAAAAGGAATAAGACAAACTCTTTCACTGAAGTTAGAGGAGCATGCTGGCACATTGACATGGGCAGGAATGCCAGTATTACTATATTCCTGCATGGATATATAAACAAATACAACCTTATAGATGTAGCTGTGAAAGTGATAACAGAAACACCTACACATACAGAGATTCTATAAATCATATGTACAAAACAACATATGCACACCTATGTGACAATGCATAATTCTGCGAAAAATGCACATTCTTGCTCACAGGCAGAAAGGCAGGTACCCACGCCCTGGTACGTGTGTCACAGACATGTACACAGATGCCACCTGTAATTTTAGACCAGCTAACACGTGCACACGCACATCTGTTGGTGAGCGCTGGGCAAAATAGGTATCAATGAACTGACCTCTAAGTCTGGGCAAGTGAATTGAAACCTAGAAGTAGCAAGGCTGGGGCTTTTAATAAAGTGAATGAGAAATGAAGAAAGAGAGATTGAAAGTGCCTGGTGCTGTGATACATAATTGATGAGACTCCAAGCAGGGCTTCAGTGTCTAATAAATTATTAAACACTGACTCATTAGGGAAAGATTTCATTATAGGATAATTTAATTAAACGACAGGCAAAAAGAGGAAAGAGCTTTAAGGGATTGAGTCCTTCTGGTTTTTCCACTACGACACTGATGATTTAAAGAGAGAGGAGCCAAGAAATGATCCTGGGGGTGGGGAAGTTGTTTACTGTGCATGAGAGTACTGATCCTCAGTTTCCTCAACGCTTACATTTTCATTTATCTGCTGCAAAGAGGGTGAGGGCTTTCGTTGTTCTGCTTTAAAGGCATTTTGCAGACACTTTTCCTTGGTGTCAAAGACTACCCTCATTTGCAGGGCAGCTGAGAACTGGCCCCAGCGATCCTATCTCAACTGGTGACAGAAATGAGATTATCTGTTGTGGTTCCTGAACAGTGAAGGGCTGGAGCTGTGGCCGAGGCAAGGCTTCTGTCCCAGGGACTCCGGTGGGGCCAGGACTGGGGTGACGCTGGCCCATCACTCACCAGCCCCTGCCAGCCACCCTGCTCCAGGGGACAGGACGGCACAAGGGGGCGTCCAATCTCAATTTTCAGTCTTGACGAGGCCAGAGGCATTGAGCTGAGCCAGATCTCCATCCTGAGCAGGGCAGAGGGTCCAGCTGCCTTTGATTTTGGCTGACCTCTGTACCTGCCCAGAGCACCCACTCATTGTCTTTCAGAGGAAGTAAAGACCCTCTTAATATCGCTGTCCAAGTAAATATGGAGGGCAGTGTACAAGACAAGGACCACTCATGGTGTAGCTCACAGGTGGATGGTGTCACCAGCTGGAGAACAAGAGCAGAAGGAAGAGCCAGGTCAACACTCCTTGGCAGGTCAGGTGTGTTTGGATCCAAGGGGCTTTTTTTTTGATCTCTGTTAAATACAATGAAGCTAACATGTAGATGCTTGAAGGCAGGTTGAAGGGATGGTGGGTCCTCTGGCAAATATTTGGGGCAGCAGTGAGAGGGCTCTCCAACGCAGGGCCAGGGAATGCAGTCACAGCCCCCTCAGGCTCCTGAGTTGTCTGGCCTGTGCAGGGGGGAGAGCTCCTCAAAATCACTCTACAGACTCTTCAGAGAGCAGCGACAGGCAAAAGAGCCCTAGTGCTTGACATCTTCCCATGATTGGAGGGGAGATATGTTTTCATTTGACAATTTCATCGTCAGCACAGAAATTTGTACAGAGTGACCTTTTTCTTCTCTTTCCCTACAGGGTGTTTTTTTACCCTGATGAGTTTATTGCTCCATGTTGGTTAGGTAAGGACATTGGAAGGGGCAGCTGGGAGGAAGAAGATGGGGTGCTCATGTCAGAGAGAGCCACAGGACAGCAGCAACAGTGAGCTGGGCAATCAGAGGGATTTCCTTCTGCATCTGTTCTGGTCAACCTCACTAAGTTCTTTTCCACCCTTTTTGCTTAAACAGTGCCCGAAACAAACATATCTACAAACCTGTTGGGTTATTTGGTTGCTTTGTTCAGGACTGTGAGCAGAACAGTTGCCCAGCTGCTGTCTCTGCACAAGGAGGTTTTCAAGATGGAACAGACAAGGTCAGGTGCATCCAAACTGATAAATAAAACAAGAACTTGCAAGATGACAAGCATAACAGAAGCAGAAAATCCTCATTTCCAAGCAGCTACATTCAGTATCTGTTTTACTTTGGAAAGACGCATGCAGCTGTCTAACATTTGCTCAAGCCCTCAATTTTGGGCCCCATTTCAATTCCTTCAGGCTTTCCTAGAACCAAAGTATATCTGTAAAGTAGGCTAAATTAAGACTGAAGTTTTCCAAAAACTGTGAGGTTACTGCAAAACCAGTAACACCTCATATTGTTAGTCTTTTTTTTTTTTTTTTTTACAATGCAAAGATAAAGAGCACATGAAAACTATCTCTGATTGAAGGAATCTGTTCATCTCCTCATAGGGAAAGCGAGAAGAGAGAAGGAACAATGAATGCACAGGTGATGAAGGCACATGGGGCTGTGTTAATAAAAGCACAGCCAGCAGGTTGGAGAAAATGGTGATTCCCTTCTGCTGCACAGCTGTGTGACCCCTCCTGGAATGAGACACTGGTTCTGGGTTCTTCAGTTCAAGATACTAATAAATTGGAGGGAGTCCAGTGAAGGGCCACTAAGATGGTCAGGAGGCTGGAGCAAGCAGCTATAAAAGGCTAACGGGTATCTTCATTGTTTCTAATTACCAGGCTCTTCATAAGGATTGTAACAGGTAATTTTATCCCTCCAGTGATATTTCTGGGGTTCTGTAATAAAACACTCAGCTAGATATCATTCTTAAGTATATAGTAAATAGGAAAAATACCTTTGTCTTTTATGATGATAAGAGAGTTCTTCATAACTATAAAATTGTACTTAACTGCGTTTGTCAGCTGACTACCCACAGCTCTTCACTATAAATGATGAATTTTTTGGGGTGCTTGTTTACTAGTTGTGACAGAAAAACAGAAAATGGCTGGGATTTTATGCTGGAATGCAACCCTGTGGTGAGTGTGGTCAGAAATTTGGGAAGTCCCCCAGAAATGCCAACTTTTTAATTATTATTCAGAAAAGAAAGAACCAAGGAAAAAAAAAAGCCTGTCAGACAAAGGAGGAATCTAAAAACATCCGTCTCTTTAAAATCACCTATAATTGCCTGAGAGAAAGGAAACCAGTCCAAAAAGTACTTATGTGCACTGCAAGAAGAGATTATTCTGTCTGAGACTGTGTCAGCTTTGGTTCAGAGTCTTGTTAGACGCTGGCACAAATCTGTGAATATGCATGAAATAAAAAGACTTAGGAAAGGTCTTTTCTGCAGAGAAAGCCAAACCCAGGCTATTTTATCTAAAAAAAAAAAAAAATGCAATAGATGATAGAAAATATGAGTTCTTAGCTGTCTGGCTGAGCCTTTTCAGGTTAGCCTGGAAGCTGCTGCTTTGCTAAGACAGGGAGGCTCTAGAAGACTTGTGGCAGCCAGAAAGTCCGTCAGATGTAGTTTCTGGCTGGACAGGATAAATGAAGCTCTGCAATCATAACTGGACCTGTCTCACTGATCAAAATTAAGGAACCTACTCTGGTAATTCCCTTTGACTGGTGACCTGGGAAATGGAGCTGGGATGCTTAAATTCAACAGATAAGCAAGTGAGATACAACTAAGCAAAAAGGCAGTGGAACATATAAAACAGATCACAAAACTAACACCAATGAACATATTCAGTACTCTTGAACAGTCTTGCAGCAGCCTGATGCACGCTTGTTGTTTCCATTAGTTGGGGTGTAGTTCATTTGCAAACTTGCAGAGTTTGGCACTAGGTGGTTGACATGAGACAATTCTCTTTAGTCTCTGAATACAAAGCTCCATCTTTAACATTATATTTTCTTGTTAAGTTCTCCCTAAATGAGTTCAAAATTCCCTTTCTGCAAATATTCTTTTACAGATCTTACTGTGTGAAGTAGAGCTGCCTCTTCCCCTTCCCTTATAAAAACTTTCACGTCGAGCACTTCTTGCTACTCTGCACAAAATGGCTGTGATAAGGATATAGATAGGTGGTGTGGTCACATCTTCCTTCCTCCAGCTGACAGTGAGCATCAACTATTCCATTTCAGAAAGGATGACACATGCTCACATCCCTATTGATGTCAGGATTACTTTTCTGATTACTCCTACTTACTCTCAAGGACAATTTTGGAAAGAAGACAGTCAAAGAAGCTGAAGAAAACTGTCTTAATAATGCAAATTTATATTTTTGCATGACTGTCCAGATGCAGTGCTTGTTCTGTTCTAAGAATTCAGTTACAGCTATGAAGAACAACTGAAATTTCCCAGATTATACTGTGAGTTTTGAACTGCTAAAGATTTAGAAGCTTGGCTCAGTTTGCAGATGCTCAGGTGATGCTCTCTTTGGTCTGCAGAGGGAGCAGATAATTTTCTAAGAAAAAGTGTTTCTAAGGAGAGTTTCAAGAAAATTTGAAGTCATATGTGGATTGCCTGTCAGCCGATGGATCAGGCTTTTCCTCTGGGATGATAAAGAAAAGACGTATGCAATGGTTAAAGGTGAGGAAAGAGGTGAAGAGAAATACTTCCCCCATGTTACTCAGGTTTGCATACATTCACTTTCAGCTGCACATGCACAAGGCCAAGATTTTTCTCTTATTTACCTCAGAATAAGTCTGGAGTGACTCCACCAGTGTTCACACATACCTTCTTGCCTCCCTTCTCCTCAGCTGAGGCCATCCTCCCAAGGCTCAGTTACATCTTTAGCTACCACTTCTGCAACAGAAGAGCTAACAGTCATCCTGGCACTCCTTCCTATGGCTCATGACCCCAGTAATGTTGGCATCGCAGCTTGCAGACTACATTTTTCCTGGCCATGCTGATGACAGGGGATTACTGCAGTGAAGCTGGACTTGGCACAAGCCTCCAGAGCCGGGCTGGCAGGAGCACTGCGGTCACAGGCGGTCCTGGCAAGGGAGGTGTCACAGCTTCCAGGTCCACTAACCCCTCCACCCCTGTCACTGAACTGGGACTTGCATGAAGAAGGTTGTTTGGGAACCCTGTTCCCTGAGGAAACTTGTTTTGGGTATAAATGTCCTTCTGTGCTTTCTGTTAGCTAGAATGTTAGGATATTTCTTGATCCTTAATGGAAAAGGAGTAGAAAAGAGATTTATCTAATGGAACAAGACGTTTGAAAGGCTTTAGTTATCTAGGCCTAGTTTCTGGCACTCCCACAGTTTTGTCTGGTGATCTTTAGAAACCATGTAACCTCCTTTATGTTCTCCAACATAAAATGTAGAAGTCTCCCAGATGTGCTGTGAAACATACTGGTTGTCTAAAACTTGCCTGGGAAAGAAAAGACTATCCTTGACACCCATGGGAGTTGAAGATGTCAAAATGCTTTGCAGACATTACATAGCCCCAAATCCTGGAAGTCAGGCACACAAGACTGATTCAAATGGTGTGAGGGTGGGACAGAGGGACATCCATCGCAGCAGTACCAGCATCTGGTGTAAGTGCTGGGGGCATGTTATTAGGAATAATGTAGCCCTGGGGAGGGAAGGGCAGTGGCCTGCTAGCGCTTGTCGGCGTGCTTTGAGAACAGCCCAGAGGCTCATCCTCTGGCTTGAGCATCCTCACCAGCAAAGCTCTTCTGAGAGCACTGAGAAATGACCACACCAAGTTGTGGAGGTGTTTGTTATTGACGTTCTTCCCTAGAGCTGGCTGCCCTGCACTGAGGTTTGATAAACAGTTTCTGCAAAGTGTTCAGAAACTTTTTGGGTGGAAGTCCTGGTGGCAGAGTAGTCTTTAACATTATTATTCTTATTTGTTATCATAATGATTGTTTTGAAAGGTTTGACTTGCTGATTTTCAAAGAGATTTTGTACCTGATATGCAGAAAACCACCCCGAGGGGGAGGAAGAACCATCTCCAGTGAAAGACTCCCAGTTACAGCCCAGAGCAGAGACAAGCCCCTCTTTTATTTTGCTAGTCTACCTGCTTTAAAGCCTGATGACTCAAAAGGATTTAAAACCTCTCTGTGTCTCCATTTCAGAGGTAAAACATCAGGCTTGTTCTCTCACTGTGACCTCCAGGAAGTTTGGCACATTCCTTAAGTAAGATTGACCCCAAGTTCCTTTTTCTGATGTTTTTGGATTAAGCCAGACTTGGCACTCATGTGGGCTGTGATACAGCCAGCATTCCCCAACTGTGATAGTTTGTCACGGGTCAGCACAAGTGAAAGTCTGTTCAGCAGAAGGTCGCAGTGCTGCAGCAGGGCTTCCTGCAGATTAGTACTGAAATCTGTTAAAGCAAGAGGAGGGAAGCATGTCCGAATAGGTTGAAACCCTGTGGGTACCACAAATTAGCTCTAGTGTGCTGTGATACTCAAACATACTCAGAAACTTATTAAAAGCTGGTTTATGAATAGAACATCTCTTGGGTATTTCAGGCTTCCTCACAGACTGCACAGCTCCCCTGTTGTCCCACACTGGATTGTGCAGAGTGTATTTCTGTGACATAAGCTGATGTTTCCAGAGGTGTTGAGGTCTGTTAGACACATCTTCCATTACTCATCTCAGTTCTCAAAATGCCAACCATAGCTTCATTGCTAACTGGAACAAGACAGAGCTGGAAGTCTGCGAATAAATGCAGCCTGGAGTACAGCAGGAGGCACTGCTGACTCATTGAGGGGAGATCTGAGGTCTGAGAGCTCATCTCTTTATAGATGCACCAGGTATGTGGTCTTTGAGATCCCTTGGAATGTGTTTGTGGCACTATACCAGAGTCAGATAGTAAGCTTTCATCCATGGCTCTTAAAGTTTCCTTGGAGAGTGCTTGATTCTGCGTAGATAAGTATATACCTAATACAGCACTGATAACTTCATAGCACCCTGCACTCCAGTTGACATTAGCTAATGTAGTTGTATCTGTAGGTAGTTGATTTTTTTTTTTCTTTTTCCTTTTTACAGTTGATTAAGAAGTCTGCAAGAGTATTCTAGGTTTAATTTATTTTCTCTCCATTGATATTTCTAAGAATCACAAAGCAGTTTGGGAACAGGCCTTTATAGCATGATGGTTAGATTTGGGAATAGATTATTTTTTTTATTTAGAATACTTGGAGTGCTTACATCTTATCTGAGCAGTGAGAATACTAGATCACTGATAAAGCAATTCTTTCTTCATTCATCACTGGAATTACTGCTCTTTTGCAAATACAAAATTCAAAGCTTGGAAATTCTAAGTAAAAGTCTAATTTATGATATAGTTTCATCCCCCTTCACCGTGCCTGTTCTTTCTGATCTCTTCCAGCACCTCCCATTCCAAAACCTCCTCCAAAGTAGATATACTAGTGTTGGTGACCAATGAGTTGTGTAGATCTGCTCTGGTCAGCACTGGATTGCAGAAGGTGAAGGACTCCAAGAGCTCATTTATTACAGTTTCAAGTGTGGTTACCCACAGGTGGAAAATACTGAGTCTCTGGCACACATACAGCTGCCTCATCTTGTCCCTGAGCAAAATCAAAAGCTCTGAACAGTCTAAGGAAATGAGAACTGAGTTACCTTGCTTACAGATTTGCTGAGGAGGTGAGCACATCTGGTAATAAGTAAAGCAGAAGCTCTGCATTGGATGGCTGGAAGGATTGGTGCATTTAAATGCAGGATTTGTGCATTTAAACACAGCATTAAGAGGAACTTTAAGTATCCTCTTACTGTGACCAAAGTTAGAGTTAGGTCTCTCTGGGAGACTGTGCCCTTCCCAGAAGCCCTTCCTTCACAGGCATCATCAGTAGCTTTTTTGCTGTGGTTCACTCTGTCTTAACCATTGCAAACTGCCTTTTGTGAGTTTCTTTAGAGTTTTGATTTAAATAAATTTCCAGGAGAGACCATATTTCATATGAAAAAAAACAGAAAAAGGAGTGGAAGCAGTGGAGTGGAGCAAGAAGAAAGGTCTGAAACTCCAGAGACTTTTGAGTTACTTTTAACTGTTTTAGGAGGGATTATAAATAAACATCACAGGCCCAGTTTTTCACCCTTCATTACGTATTCCAATCCAGCTGAATTTATTGATGGTGATTCTCCAGCTGAGAAAAACTTCACCATTTGTAATACTTGAGAAAGTCAGTGAAAGACTAAGTGCAGAGCTGAGGTTGGTAGACAGAGTACAGACCATAGCCAAGAAAGCTGCATTTCTGGCTCCAAATAATATTTTCCAACCCCCTCCATAGTCAGAGACTTGCCAGGCCCCCATTTAACTTCTTAAATTATTGCATGTAACACCTGAAATCAAATTTAGACATGACTTTGTCTTTAAGGAGGGCGTCAGGTTTAAAATTATGGCACCTAAGAGCCAAGGGAAATTTTCTAGGTGCTAAATTTGGCTCTGGAGCTGCCATTTCCCAGCACAGTAGAATAGTTCACCCCAAACCAAGAGGTCACAGCAAAGCATGAATGAAGGTGTTAATATAAAACCCCAAATCCACAGACTTCTTGATTTATGGAGTTGACTTTGCTTTCTAGGAACGAAGAACAAGATTCATTAGAGAAGAGGATGGAAAAATAGCTTTCATGATTTTCATGTCACAAGGCTTAGATTTGCCATTTGTTCCTGCCACTGATGCTGCAGACAAGCTGTGTTTGATGATGGTTGGTGGAGTCCCCATGGACTGTGGCCCTGGCAGGACTGAAGGGGCTCTCTACCAGGCAGGGAGCAAGGAGAAAAAGAGACTAATGAGACTGTAAATATGTATGTATGCTAATAGAAGCTCATGGGCCTCTATGGAGAAAAAATAAATGGTGTAAAATCCTGTCATTGTTGGCCTCCAGGACTAAACTGCTCCTGTTCTCAGCCTCCTCCTTTGCTGCAGAGGCCCAGGAGGTATGTTTGTAGCTATGGCAGGGCAGGTGTACCTGCAGTTATCAGGATTTCAGCTTGTTAAAAACCTCAGGTGTGAATTTACTGAAAGGGAGGGACAGTGTAGAGGGAAGGAGGGACAGTTTACATCAGCTTCTCTTCTTCCCAATCAGCATCACTCATATGCTGGGTGCTTTATGTTACAGGATGGGAAGTTGTACCACTCCAGGGACTCTCCCCATCATTCCCATTAAAACCACTGCAGTCTCTACCCCTGAAGGCCTTTACCTACTGAAAGGCTCTGCTGATCCTGAAATACGACAGAGAAGCGAGAAAACACCAAGAGGAGAGCCTGCGTTTGAATTGTGGCTGGGTAGGTCAATGGGATATTTAAGGATGCCTGCTGTTGCATAGGGATGAGTCCCTCTGCATCTTCCCAGCTGGCACCATGATGCCGTGGAGCTGCTGTAACTCTGCCAGCTCCTGAGGCTATGACCTCAGCAACAATCACAGAAAATCACCAGAAAGAGTTTTCCTCCAACAGATCCTCCTCTGCCCTTGGTATCCGTAAGCTACAGTGGGTGACCGCAGTGCGAAGGTAAACCTTGCATTGACATGGAGAGTGATGAATAGTTTCTATCCTGAAATCCAATCTCTGAAATTGATTACACCATCACGGTAAATCCATTACTGGAGCAACCCATTTTACCAATACCACATTTCAATAATTTATTTTAGAATAAAAGGCTTTTTAAAGTATCAGATGAAATTAAGACCAGTTCTTTGATATCTGTAAATACTGGAAGCCCTGCTTCAAATGGACATGTCATAGATACTTCCTGAAAGCAAAATTATATTTAATATAGATAACAGGCTAGAGAAGGAGGGAAGGCTAAGGGGAAGGTCAGAAATCTCATTAAATGGATGCACCTCCCTGTTTGGGAATGGCCAGTTTTGTGGTCTTTATGTAGGCAGAACTGCTCAATGGCTTATATTTGGAAAATCTGCAGAATAGTAGTTAATAAATGTAGACACCAAAAGTTCTATGAGTCACGTCTTTGCACCAATGTTCAGACAGGCTAGCGTGCTTTTATTCAGAACTACTTAGGTGGCATAGACAAACACCCAGACTGGACCAGGCCTTGCACCCTGTCTTTAGCAAGGGCTGGTAGTGTGTAAATGTAAGACAACAGGAGCAACCTCACATGTCCCATCACAGCACCTGGCGAGCTCAGCTGGAGAGACTTCCACTGAGGTGCTTGGTACTCCTTGGTAGGCTTCTTTATTGCTTTTACATATAGTACTGTGTGGAAATCAGAGCATTTAATAAGGGTTAAGGCACAAGAAAGACACATTGTTTGCAGTAGTTAGCAAGGGTAACTAGCATTGGTTCCTAATTCTCCTTGTTAAGGTTTTGAGTTTGTAGTTATCTATAGACCTAGTTATTTAGCTCTAATGTTATCTGTGGCTCTTAGGAGTCTGTGTACTTCTCCTTAAGTGTTACCTACAGACCCACTAGTTTTGCACAATCCAAAAGCTGCTTTCTGATACATATGTGTGTTTCTTGACCTGGATGGCATAACTCATCCCACAATAGTGTTGAACAGCATCGAGTGAGCTCAGTCACCAGCGACAGAAAGGCTGGATAGTCCATTTTTACTGTAAGTACAGACTGTCTCTGGTGGTGTCTTCCAGGATTTTGTTCTTAGGTGGTACATCACTGAGTTACTGAGAACTGAGAAAGGGGAAAAATGAGACAGTATGCTTCATTAACGGGTCATTTTTATCTTCTTTTGACCATTTTCAGAAGTAATACTCTCTCCTAATCGATGAAAGAAAGATTTGTGGAGCTTTGTGCATTTTCCAATAGTACTTACTTGACCTGAAATAAAAAACCAGCCTGAAAGGAGGAGCAGCTCCCATGCCCTGACTGTGCACATACCTCCTGCCTTTGGCTGCAAACACTACTACAGAATAAATTCACAGACTGCTCAAAATAAGCTCTTGCTTTTGATGAGACACTGTCCTCTTTTTTTAACAATTGGTCTCCAGTTATGACATGACACATTAACCAAATGTCGTGTTTATAACCATGGCTATTCCCCCGCACTATGGCCGGACTCTGTATTGCATCCCCCTCCAGGCAGAGCAGCCCTGACCTGTTTTAAAGCAGACAGTGCTGGGTTTAAGGCAGTTGAAAGTTTCTGTGTTCACTATGTGATGGTCTGCAGCTATCAGAGCACTGAGTAATGGGATCTGGATTTAAGAAGCTGAAAGAAGGGAAAATGCAAAGCAGGGGTATATATTCCCATATTTAATAAACACGTAACATTTTATCCTCCATCTTATGCTTGTTTACAATACAAATAAAATGAGATGCCCTTAGTGTGACATTCCTTGCATTTTTACATCAGATTAACCCTGGAAAAGCTTAATCCTGGTTTAATGGTCTTTTAATAGAAGTGGTCAGTAGTTCGGTAAATGTTTAAGTGACAGGTTGACAGACATGGAGTTAACACTTTAATCCTGGCTGCAGGCCAAATGGCTACCAAGCTGGTTTTCTTTAAACCTGAGAGTGGGGCATTTATTTTCCACTCAGCCTCAGGTTAGAAGTGGTGGCTTAGGCAGCAAAGTTTTCTCTGAATGTTTACAGGAGGAAAATGGTTGTTGCACTGGGTAATCAAGAGGTACCTTTGGGTGGTGTGAAGCGTTTCTATCCCAAACCTTTGACAGACAATTTCCTTTTCCGCCGCAGCGTGCAGTAACGTTATTACAGGTGGGTCTGAATGCTCTGTAGAAAGATTGTCTTTCTCTTAAATCCTATAGACTTTCACTGTAAGTGTTTTCTATAATAGAGAATCATAGAATCATTTAGATTGGAAAAGAACCTTAAGATCATCAAGTCCAACAGTAAACCTAACACTAAGTCCACCACTAAACCATGTTCCTAAGCATCATGTCTATGCTATCAAGAATTCCAGAAGCAAAGGATTAGATGGAAATTTCTCAGAATAAGCAGGGACTTATAAATGTTGTAAATAACAGTGTCTCTACGCACAAGCATCTTGGATGAATTTCTCACAAAATCAGGCACAGGTTTAGAACTGAACTTTTGTGGCAAATCTGGACTACAGAGCTGCAGCCCTTGTAATCCAGATGTGTTCACCTCCCCGGAACATGCCACCTCCTGAGCAAGCTCCTTGCCCAGCTCCGGCAGTGCACACCCGGTGCCTGTCTGTACGCATCCCTCCCTGGTTGTGCCGGTGCAGGAAGAGCACAGCACTGCTCGAGTAGCTAAGGGCCAAAGTGAAACAAGAGTTAAGGGAAGAGACCGGTGCCTCAGACCACCTTTGAATCCAGTGCAGTTCTCGGAAGAGCGAGCCGATGAGCTCACACTCCACAGAGACCCAGAGCAGCCCTTTCCCTCTGCTGCTGTGTCCAAACGCCCATGGCAATGTGGCAGAGCCCTGCAGGAGTGCAGTTCCCAAAAAAAGAGGCAACTTCGATGGGGTTGGCACTGGCAAGGAAGGGCCGCAGCACTGCCTGAACACAGCTGCGACAGGTCACCTGCCCAACTCTCCGTGCCCTTCCCTCGCACCCACTGCTCCTCCTGAAACACTCTGGGGTCCTCTAAGCCATCATTTGATTTAATACATTTCTTATGTCACTAGTTCTCTGAAAAGGACTGAAATAATTTATTTTATGTTCCAGACCATATTTTGCTTAGGTCAATCTGTTAAACAGTAAGATTTAATTTTATGGGAACAGTCTTTGTTCCTTTACAGAGGAGGGCTTTAACAGATTTATTACATGCTACCAGTTTACATGTGAAGCAGTGAGCTAGCATGAACAGACAGCTTGAATGCATTTCAACTAGTAAAAGAAACTACATTTTAAAAATTTACATGCCGTATTTTTAGCTATGCTCTATTTTCCCCTTCATTTTGGAATTTACTCTGCTAAGATTTGTTATATGTTCAGCATGTGTGTGTATGTTTGAATACATGTCTGTATGTAAAGTATATTCAGTTTGGAATGACCTATTCACAGAGGGATAGATTAGAAAAAAGTCTCTCCCAGTGATTGACAGTTGCACTCAGACCGTGGGGATTATGGGGGATCAATGAGGATTATCTCATTTACTTTCATTAACCCTTGAGTTTACTTTGCCTGTTTTCTTCCACATGCCACTCAACTGAATGTTAACAGTTTCTTTTAACAGTCAGCTTTGCTGCCAAAGTCCAACGAAGACTGGTTTTTAAAGTTATGTTTTAGTGCTCTAAAGGGGTTAGTGATAGAGAGAGATATTTAATGGTAAATGTCAGTAAGTAGTGATGCTCTGCACTGATATAAAAAACCTGTTTCAGAGTTTATCCATTTTATCTAATTAACTCGGCTCAGTGGAAACAGAAACTTAACTCCTATAAGCGTTTTCTTCCTAACATCCCACAATTTCTTTGTAGGAACTTTTGAGATAAAATTGAACCAAAAATTTAGTTCTTTTCCCCTATGGTGAGCAGTTCAATACGTGTCTTCTTAAACGTGGTATTTTCACACATTACACATTTTCTAAAATTCCTGTTGGTGTTGAAGCTGCATATCTAATTCCTACTGGGGAGAGAAACCAACCTGAGATCTTTGAGAAGTCAAAAGTTAAAAAACAGGTAGAGGAGATGGCCTCGGCAGACCCTGCTTTGTCCTCCGCCTTTCTGAGAGGGTTCTAAGAGATGCCACTCTGCACCAGCAAGGGGGAAGTTAGACACTGATACATATTCAGCAACCACAGGAGAGAAATCCTGCATTGTACCACCATTGCCAAAGCCCGGTCAACTTCTGGCAGTTTTAAAAACACGAAAGGAGAAGTTTGGTGAAGGAGCCAGTTTTGCAGAGTCCTGTTAGCAGGAAATAGTCCTTCACTCAGACTTGAAGGAGGAAGATTGATCAACATTTTTCTGATTACAAACGTATAGTGTATGAATAACCTCCCAGGTTTTTTTCCATCCCTTCTCTCCCAAGGCCAAGAACAAAATAAAGACAATACATGAAATGGGAAACATGGTATCTTGGAAGAAACTAGTTTCTTTGCTGATGATTGTGCAGCACAGTTGCTTATGTGACCACATATTACATGTGTAATACTAATAAGAAAACATGGAGAGAAAGCTACTTAATCCCACTTTTGCTCCCATGTGACTTTTCTAAGGGAACATCTAGTTTTTGAATATGTGGAATTAAATGCAGAATGGATATGTATATCCACGGAGGCTGAGCTCAGACCAGAATCCCCTGGATTAAAGGGTGGATATAATTTTCATTGTTCCTGCTTTGCACAACTGTCTACTGTATTTCAAATCCTGTGTTATTCACTTGCAGATCATGAGTGAAATATATGGCTGGATGTGTCCAGACAGATGCTCCACTGTACAGCGCTCCACTGGAAAAATGGCTTTGACACTTGAGGGATAGATTATAGCTTTTTTTTTTTTTTTTTTTTTTTTTTAAAGCACTAAAAATTCAGTTATATATAAGTGAGCAGAAGCTCAATATTAGATTTTGGTGTGCAGATTTGCATAGCTCCAAAATGCTCTTATGAAGTATGAAATACATGTCATTGATGCTAATGGAAATGTGCATTAAAATTCATGTTACTAAGTTGTTTGATAACGTTAAAGTTAATTAAAGGTCAAATTAGTATTACTGACTAATCTAAAATGGTAAGGAATATGAATAGTAATCTTTTTTTAACAGGATCTTGTTAACTAACTTTCTAGGAAGGTCTTTCACAGAACTTCATTCTGTGTGCTCAGGATATGACTGGGCCCCCAAGAATTAATTATGAATAGCAGTTCTTAATGTCATGGAAGTTACTGATGCCAATGAGATGTCTTTGCTTGGAGTTAAACAATGCCAGTGAATGAGTGCAGGATCGTGGCACTGGGAAGTATTCTGGTAAAACAGAGAACATACTTCCAGGCACACAAATCACTTTGTAGTATTACACAGAATTGTTTCTAAAATGTGAAAATAGAATATGATCCTGTCAAATATACCTAAAAAAATAATTAGCTGGTTTGTGTGTTGCCTGCCAGCGTGGAGTCATGCAGGCAGATGTGGAATTTCTAGGCTGTAGGAATTAGGGTGCATGAGACTAATCTTATTTTTTAAATCTACTTTCTATTCCAAACTCACCTCCAGTCTTCTGATTCTACTTTTAAAAATTATATTAGAAAGCAGTTGCTTTCTTTGGTGTTTTCTTTGGTGTTTCAAACACTTACAGTTGGAATTTGCAACTACCTTTATCTAAGAATTTAGCTGCAATCTGCTAGGGCATGTCCTTGGGTTAAACAAATAAACCCAGAAATGTTTGGGAATGAAGGAACATCAGATGTCAAAGGCAGCTTCATGATCTTGAGAAACTTTCTGTGAGGTGCCGTAAGGACCCTGAAATAAGACTGTGTCCTGCCACTGGGAAGATGTTAGCAGAGGTCCTAATGAGCACAGGTGCCTGCAACCTCTCTGTAGTTAGGAAGTTAAGAAACACAACAAAACCAAACCATTTTCTGCCTTAGCAACTCATCCCAAGTGCAAGAAGTAGAGATTTCCTTCAGGTTACACAGTTACTTACTCTCCAGTCAACCAATTAGTGCCAGACAAGGCAGTGACATCTGGATTTGGTTAGTAGAGCATTAGCTGTTCATTGGGATGTTTTGACTGGACTCTTCAATGGGATTTATTGTACTTTATAGTTGTTTATTTTCCAATCAGAGTCAGCCTTTAAGTCAAGATTGCTGCTTCAGCCCCTTCTGAGCAAAAAGAAACACAGAGTCTCCTCTGACTCTTAGGTAGAGAGGATTTCTCAGCAATTATACATAGGCTTAAAACACTGCAGGGCGGACAAAGTCAACAGAGTGCTTACCACACACTGGTGAGCAGAGCGGAGGTGGCAAGAGGGTGAGGCATGGTGACAGAAGAGCAGGTATATCTAAAAATACATCTAGTGCTTCTTCTTGCTCTAAAAATAAGGGTTATTCATCTGAAGCTGGGAAAAAAATGCAAGAATGGGATTTTCTGCATTTTAGCCTGATCTAGCAGAAAAAAGGATCAAGTGCTCATGCTATGCTCACACCTCACTGACCTGCAGACCATGCACCTCTGAGAGCCGAAAACAAGTACCTGCAAACCACCTGTGTCTCATCTGCTGAAGTTGCTTCCAAAGAAGTGTGCCTTGCTAGTGAGATGATGTTTTTCATCACGGGATTATCTCTTTGGGATTGGAATGAACTCTGAGAGCACATTTTGCTTGCTAGGGACAGTGACCATCCGGCACCTGGAAACTGTGTGTAATGATTACAAACACAGCCCAGATTCGCTTGACCTGAAGGGAAAAGGCTCCCTCTAACTTTTTGCCTCTGCCCAGTCACACACTGGGAAATTCGTGATACTAACATACAAAGCCATTGCACTGAAATGCACCCAAAACTGACTGTGAAAGTACTTCTCAAAATTACGTGTCTAGAGAGCAGCCTGGTTATTCCTCATGTGTTGAAGCCTGAGTTTCACTGACAGATTCAGGTGCCTAACTTCAGCGCAGTTTGGGGAGAAAAGGTCATATGCAGGCTCTGAGCCCAGTTAGGAGGTGGGAAGAGATGAAAGTCTGCAGCTCCTGGCCCTGGGAGACAAATTCTGTGCAGAGCTGTGACCTCCTCCTCCTCCTCCTCACTTGCTCCCTCCACCATCACACCGACGCGTGTTGGTGGCCTTTGGCTCAGCCGGCCGGTGGGGCGAGCACTGCTGCTCTCCGGGGGACACCCATGGCAGGCAGCAGCCCACCCAGCCAGCCCGGCTGCGGGCTCTGAGCGCAGGAGGCTTTCCCGACATGGAAGTCGGTTTCTCTGACACACACCTGGTATTCCTCAAAATCCCAGCCATACCTCATTGCCTGGCCATAAAATAGCAATGTGCAACCGAGGCGGGATCACACAGTGTCCTCCAGCCTACACAAACAGCCGTAACTCTGGTGCTTCCCGAGAAGACGCTGGTGTGCAGGTGAAGTGTCCCACACCACTAATGGATCGAGCAGCAGGTCCTCCACAAAGCTCCCACCCGCTCGCCGTGGCTGGCCTGCAGACCTCCACTGACGCTTCCCCTCTTTAAGCAAACCCCAGGAGCTGCGTCAGTCTCGTTCAGCACTCTTTGGCAGACCTTCAGCCTCATTCATTAAACCTCCAGCCAAAAAACATGCAGTTGCAGACTCACCATGGCTACCTCTTTTATTACCCGGCACTACATAATCTGTATTTTTTTTTTATATTATCTGGACTGAAGTCCAGCAAAAGTGCATGTTTCTATGCTGGCCACATTTCAGTTCCTAATCCTCACTGTGCAGAAAGCTAGGATAGCTTTTTCCCCCCCTCTTTTTTTTCTTCTTTATCAGTGTTTCTTTTGAGTCTGTATGGACCTGCTTCAGTGATACTCAGTCAAGATTAAATATTTTGCACTTAACATCATTTTTGCTACATTTTTTCCTATTTATGCTAAGTAGAAGTGTAATTCACAGAGGCATACATCCTCAAATTATCCTTCAGCAGCAGCCTAAGTGTCCTTTTTCTAGTTCTGAAATGAAAAAGACTTTGAGCTCACTGATGGAAAAACCCAACTCCATTTGAGAGCAGGTATTAAGACTTGACACATTACCAAATATGTCAAAAAAATAACTGCGGACCAAGAGTCCTGGGGGCATCGCATTGGCATTCAAAATTGGGTAATAGATAGGACGTTTGTCTTTCACTCACCACTTCGCTGGTAATTGTTGGTTTTATACCACAAATTTGATTGTATGGAGCACACAGAATTTGACCTCTTCTTCCCTTACCTCCAACCACTTGCACATGCTGTTCCAGTGTGTTGGCATTTGGGACTGATACTGAGAGAGACCACATGGAGTGTTTCAGATTATAGGCAAGGGAGGTGATCTTAATTCATTCTGATGTGCTCGTGCTTTCTGTGTGTGTCTGTAATGTCATCAAGAGCTTCTGAGGGAAACTGCTAACCTTGCAGCCTGTCGTTTTTAATGGAGGGAATAACGAGTAAAATCACCTAATTTGCTATGAACGTGAAGTGGCAAATTAAAAATGCCTGTGTCATCACATTTGTCTGGAGGTATTTCCTGACCAAACAAAGGCCCAACTAATAAAGCGTATTCCAGATTTTCACTAAAAAAATGTGGGTTGTTACATAATAAAGTCTCCATGCTCCTGGCCTCACTAGAATCCATGGGGAAACCTCTGTAGCTCGACTGTTCAGAGAGGCAGAAAGTATCTGGGCTTATTAGACCTTCATGCATGGAGAAGGTGTACACACAGTGCAAATTTTATAGATTTGTCTTGGCCAGACTTTTGCTGTTGCTGTGTCGTGTGCATGGCTGCCAAGGTTTGGAAATCAGCACAGTGCATGCTACAAGGAAAACTTTTGTCCCCTGGATTTCCCCCACCCTGTATATAAGCTGAAAAATCTTTATATTTGAACTAAATATTTAAATGCTTTGTTATTCAGACAAATGAGAACATGATCTCGGTCCTGAGCTGTGGAATTAATGTCAATACATTGGAATATTTTAACTGACCTAATGTGTGTTCATTGGGATTATGCCAATCATCAGGTATGTTTGCACATATGAGAAAATTCTTTGCTTTCACCAGAGTGGCTTGGAAATCTGGTATTAAGACTACTAGAGGCTTTAACTTTGAGCCTCTTGTGAACTGGGGAGCTGACTTGGGGAGACCTGGTTCTCTCTCATTTGGACTTTGTAAAAGATGTGTGGGATTTTCTTTAGCATGTCTTCCATGTTAATAATAATCAGACTAAACCCACAAAGGTTATTGTGCTCATCATACCATTCATTTTCATATTTTTTTTTCATAAAAGGTTCAGATTTTATCATTTACATGAAACTGCTCCACAGTTTTCTTCATGCTGTATACCTGTGCTACCGCAGGGTGAGGACTTCGCCAGACAGAGAACCAATTTACCCTGAGATAAAATAGATCTTTGCTCACAGCATGACCCCACCAGCAAAGGTTGCTTGTAAAGCCCTGATGCATACTCAGCAAAGGCTTTTCAGCCATCTCAGGCTGTCTGTGGACAGCAGCACAGTGAAGGAGGGCAAGCGAGCTGACCTTTGAAAGCTGAAGGGAGCAATTGCAAAAGCACGTAAGTGAGGTAGGATTCTTCTTCAAAACTGACCCGAATCCAGGGTGGAAAAAATTACTTTTGAAAATGTGAGGTAGGCTCTGAAACCACAGAGGTGTCTTATAAAAATGCTACCCCAGAATGGTTTTTGATTTTTGGCTATTTTTGCTTCTTATTTTTATTTCTGGAGAAGACCATCAGCAATCAATTTCTACTGACACATTTAAGGAAAAAAATATCAGAAAACATGGATATGTTTTGGATTATATTTTGGATGAAATAACATACATGTCGCCTGCAGACTTCAGACATCTGAACCTAGAGATAGTACGAAGAACAAAGAGAGAAGCCAAACTGCTCCTGTGGCAGAAAGATGCCTGGATTGTCACCTAGGTCCTTTTGCTGAGGTTCAGCATGGTTTGGTAACCCTGCAGAAATCCCGGAGGACGGGGGGTTAAGGAATTACATTGGTGATGGAAACACATGAAAAACATTGCAGCTCCCAGGGCATTTTGAAGCCTTGAGTCACAAGGAGGTTTCCCATATGGACTCTGAAGGGTAAAGGTCTCCCTGATCTGTCCAGGTACCTTCAACCTGGACAGGATGGCTGCAGGAACAGCCGTGTGAAAATGGTGGCCTTTAAGAGGAAGATCAGGAGGCTGAAATAAAGCTTTTTAAAAAAGCAAAATGAGATGGTAAAATGGTAAAAGGCACAGAAGTTCTCACTAAAAGATGAGCTGCAGTATCTCTGTGTGTCACCAGGGACTTTGGGCCACAGGGAAGTTCATTCGAGGGCGCTCTGCACAGCGTGAGAGCTATTGCTAATGGCAACTTCACAGTCGCTGGAGTTTATCCATTACCATCTGTCTTTATTTTGCACATCCTACTCAGGGAGACGCCACAAATCAAAATGACTTGGTGCGTCATCCCCGCTCCTCCAGCCGGGCCGTGCGGTGTGTGTGGCTGGCAGTGCTGAGCAAACTGCTCAGAGACAGGCGGAGGGCAGGAGCGGGGGCTTCCCAAAGAGGACGGACCCGTATTGTTTGCTCAGTATCAGATCTACCGCTCTAAAGGTCACAGTGAATTGAGAATAGGAGCCCTAGTGAGTCAAGATAGTTAAGACATAATATCTGGCTGTTCTTGCCCTTTTCTGCTTTGTTCCGCGGTCTGGCACTGGGGTCCAAGTTGTGAACTTCAGAAAGTTGCTGCAGGTGCGGTGCCAGTATCTCCTCTGAGCAGCTGATAAGGAGAGTCTTTCCCATCAGCTCAGCTGGAAAAATTGTCTTTCAAGTGAGTGATCTCTGATGGCCAAGGAAGTGTGACATAAATTTTTCCCTTTGAAAAATAACTTTTGTGCTCAACATTGCCAGTAAAAAATCCTCTTAGTCAGCAATTCTCTCTCTATACATTATTTTTTGCGTTTCTGCAACATTGCTCTTCTTAAGATAACAAAATAAAAATGTTTAACAAGAGAAAGAAACACAGTGTAAGGAAGGTAGTAGATGGTAACTAGGACAAGCAGATGTGAAAGTAAACAAAAATGCCATCTTCTTGGAACAGTTTGATGATTTAAGGCAAATAATTTTAGGGAATTCTCACTTGTGTCTGCAGCCACTTTTCAGTAGTTGTTTTAGGTTGATTTTATTATAGTTGTTATTTCAAAGTAGCTTTCCAATTTGTTGTAACATTTATCTGGGCAAGGGTCATAAAGATTCATGTTTTAATAGCCAGGAGGACTGACTATTCAAGCTCAACCACAGTTGAGTTTGAATCTCTTGTTGATGAAGGTGGGGAAATGCTGAGAATGAGATTACTGATGGTGAGACCCTAGCTGTGAACCCAGCTGATGTACACACATTTATGCAACCAGCAGCTCTACAGCCTCTTCAGGGTCTCAGTTCACTAGCAGTGCTTTGTCTTTTCTCTAAAACACTAATTTAATGAAACACAACTTGGGGAACAAGTCCAACTGCTGTATGTCAGCCCTTGACCCCTGTCACAAAATAACAAAAAGACCTCCCCCAAACTTAGAAGAATTCTTGTCCTCCTTCCTGGTTTCCTCTTTTATGGGCAACAGGGTGGGAAAAAAAAGTACTTTTTCTTGTGTTGAAAACAACACGGAAAGAATAATCTGCAGCCAGGTCCCAACAGGGAAGAGGGAACATGATGTCGAGCTGCTGGCTGCAGTGAAATGGCAAATTCCAGTGCAGAAGCTGAGGATGCCAGGCTGGACCGGGGAAAACACCGAACCATGAACAATCTGTGACCAGAGAGCCAGTGCGTACCCGGGGCCCCCAGTGCACAGGAATTTTCTGTTGGCGGGAGGAGCTGCTGCGTGCTGACGGGGCGAGTGCTGGTGCGAGGCGCTGGGCCAGCTGCGTGGCTCTGCGGGGAGTGGTCTGGTCCATGGGCCACCCTGGGTGCCAGCAAATGGTGTCTTAAATGATGTCTGTGCTGTGCCACTGCTAGCCTGTGGTTCTCAATGCGATGGGGTGCTCATGGGGAGAGTCTCCAGGCCTGTGTTTCAGTAATCATGTCTTAATACATAGGAAATTAAGAGATAAAGCAATTGTTTTAGCAAACCTGGCAATGTGAGTGGCTTAATAAATATCTCTTTTACTTCACTCCCAGATGTCTACTAAGCCTTGTAAAATGGTTTCCTGAGTAGACTGGATAATAATTATGGAATTTAGCATTATCACAAATCTGACAATTGCTAGCTTGAGTTTCATTTTTTCTTTTTTTTCCTTGAGCCTTCTCACCTTCTTTCTTCCCGGGAGAGCCGAGTCTAGACAGTGAACTGGGAACACCAAAGAAAGCGAGGCAGAGCACCTTCCTAGTACATATGCTCCACCCTGTAGTCCAAGTTTTGCATGTGCTTTATTCACAACTATTTCTAATTAGTTGTCACAATGTGAGGCCTCACAGACTGAGAATCTAGAAGTCTGTTGCCTGTGTAGGAACAAAAATATCGCATTTGTCTTTGCAATCAATGTTGCTTCATTTAAATGGTGCTGTTGGCTGCTGCTGATCTCCTGGGATAGAAGAGAGGAATCCCCCACAGAGCTGGGGCAACCTTGTCACCCTCACCTCTTCTCCTTACATCCTCAGGCTCTTTTTTCCTCTCTTACTCTTAGACTTTACATAAGTAGCAAGAGGGCACTTCTAGACAAGACTCCATAATATCTGATTTACAAGAAGTGAAAGACTCAGTAAACCACCTGGACCATCTCCTGAGGATGGCACAGAGCTGTGTCCCGGGGCACGCTCCCTGGACCAGTCCATATGTGTACATACACGCGTTGACACAAAGCAGAGAGAAAAAGTATGTAATGACTGGGTCCCATTTTCTACTCCTGATTAAAACTGTTCAGCTGGAGAAGAGCATCCAGCACTAATGTAAGTGTGCGTTACAGAATGGAGTAATTCTTCCCAAAAGAAAGTTTGCAAAACTAGAGAAGTCAGTACTGAAATCAAAAGGCTTCTAAATGTGCCTAGGCAGGGAATAGTACTGCACTGCCAGCAAAACAGCCTCCAGTTTGAAGTGATGTCATTCAAACATTGTGAAAGTAGAGCCAGCTCAGAATAATATTTTTAACCCAGATTAAAATTGCACTGATCTCTGAAGCACGGGAGGGCTCCTGACACTGATGTCCCTCTGTCCTGAGGCTGTAGTAGCACAAAGGAGGATCACATTGATCCATCTTCCTCTGGTTCTGGTGCACAGTCCAACGCAGATTTGCTGGAGGGGGTTGTCCAGCTCTCTGGCCACATGAAACTCTACAGCAGTGGTGGTTTTGTAGTACGGACCAGTACAAATTGTCACATCAAAAGAATCTGAAAAAAAGAAGAAAGGCAATGGGCCAGAAGAACTCTTTCCTTCCCAAAACCTTCCCAGTCTGAATTGCAAGGACCTTTTCCACCTGGATCAGTAACATGAAGGGAATTTGCAAAGGATTTTATAAGGGTTTTCTCTTTCCATCTCCAGTTTCATCATCTTGGGGATATCACTAGTCTCCAGCACTGGCCTCTCGTGGCAGACACACGTGAACTCCGGAAGCTCTGCTCCAGGTCTCAGATAGGGAAGCTGAGTACTCGAGTCAACACTTCAAATTTATTGATGTCTTGCACAAATATTTATGGGGCCATTTCCTCCCCCAGTGGCAGTCAGAGAGCCAGCAAGCCCGCTAATTTATGGCATGGTATTTATTGACAAAAATGTATAATCGTTTTATATTTAAGGAGAAAACTAGGTGTTGCAGCATGGGGAAGGGATGTGTGAGCTGAGAGCTCGGTGAGAGAGTGGGAAACTGAGGGTTTTTTTCAGAAATTTCCTAATACAGCAAAGTGGGCGCACTGTGTGATGTGCCAGCACTGGGACCCCTGGGAGCAGCCAGGTCCCTTGGCACTGGGCTCTGCTGTTGTTCCTCTTCATTGTCCTTCCTCCAGCAAATTCTGCTGACTTGGAGAAGAGTTTGAGGAATGGTTTCAGGATCCAGCTGGTAACCCTGCAGAACTCCACCGCATGGCTTGGACACACGCAACATCTCCTAAACCTGCTGTCCAGGTTATTTGACAGAAATACCGATGTGTCCTGACAGTTGTTCCATACTGAATTTCTCAGATTTTGTATTCCCAGCCAAGATCCCTCTGCAATGAAAGCTGATGGTGCTCACCTCTGGAAATACTTATTTAAAAAACAGAGGGACCACATACTTGTAGGATCCCAGCTCTGAAGCGGTGCCAGGGGGTTATCTCCTGTTACAGCCCGAGCGGCTGCAGCCAGGCTCCTTCCTGGCTTAACCCAGCACAGCATCAAGCACAGGCTTAGCGTTAGCTGGAGTCCCACAGACCCAGTCCCCGGCCTCCCCATGGGGGTCATGAGGGAGTGAGCAAAAAAGTATTGTTACACCATTTCAGACTCAGTATGTGTAAAGTAGAGGAAGCAAGAAGGTTTTGCTAGACAGATGACACAAGCACATTAAGGTTTCCTCCCCTCTCTCACCCTGGGGTGAGAAAATGGGTTTTTGAAGCACAATGTGGCTCTGTTTTCTCCTTGGCAAACCTTGCCGTAGCACAGGAACAGGCCAGGAAGCGGAGCAGGGCAGTGGGTGAGTGAGGAACTCGGCTTGTTTTGCAGGGCTCCAGCAATGCACATTCCAGATTTTCATGAGGAAGGTGCCAGCCAGCATCCAGGCATGGATAGAAAGATGCAAATGTGACCAAAGGCCACCTTCATCCATCCTCCCCTTTCCCCTTCAGTGATGGATCTCCCTGAAGCCCGGCAGAGTCTAATCAAAGTGTTGCCCTTTCATGTATGCCTAATCACACAGAAAAGTCACGAAAACTGTATGTCCCATAATTCTATTATAAAAAATGCAATAAAGTAAAAGCATCCTTACAATGCCACAGTTGAAGTGGATTTTTAACTAGCTTTGTCACTGGCATGTAAAAAATAAAATAAAAAAGCACAGGCATTAATTTAAAACAGAAACAATATTACAGTAACTCTGTGTATAGTGAGTTTCAATTTTAATTTTAGTTCATTATCTTTTTCCTTATTAAGAAAGGTAAATCTGTTTTGTGTTTTCATTATTTCATTAGCTCAAGAAACCTCATCAGTAACCATGAATGCTGCCAGCATAAATAGCACAATTTTCATATGTGAGATGGAATAATTTGCTTAACCACCTATTCAGCAGAGGCTGGAGCTAACAATTAGAGAAAGCAGCGTGCTTCAAAAATAAGTTACAATTGATTGTGTTTCAGTGGAAATGAAGTTTGGAATGTGCTAATTGGATTTCTCGTACACATCTGAGCCACAGTAAGTTCACATGAGACTTGGGACACCTCGTGAAAGAAGACTCTTCTTAGGAAATGTACAAAAATTTTTTTAATATGATATTTAAAACACAATTAAAGCAACATGCTAATGACACCCTCACTTTTCAGAACTGACTGGTGACATCTTTCTTCTAGGATTTACACCCAGATGGAAAATTTAAGACGTGCTTTGCAGGATGAGGCACCGTGTGCCCTGGAAGTGCATATGAACTGATCCACTTTGGAGTGAATGTTTTAGAACACTCATAATTACAGTACATTTTGCCCAAAAGGTCCCATTCCAACAATGATCCTTGTGGCCTAACTAAGGATTAAAGCCAAGAGAGGTAAAATAATCTCTGATAGTCTATACAGTGAACTATAGACAAGAATCAGTGAAGTTTTACCCAAAGAACTATGGAGGCAGGAAAGAAAATTTCAAGAGTTGGTAATTTCAGTTGAATTTTCAAAGGCCCTGAGAAAGGTGACATTTCTTTGTGGAAACACAGGACAATGCTGCTTGGTGTATCTCTGCCTTGTCTTCTCATTGCTGCTGATCCCTGTTCACATACAGAAAAGCCTGGGCTGTATCCAGGTGTGTGGTGGATCTGGAGGATGCTGTGGCCACTTGTTGGCCATGTAGCTGTGAGCATGTGTGGGTTAAAGCCTGCTCCCTCCCGCCCAGCTCTCCTCAGCAGGTGTGAATGCTCACAGGCAGGCAGCTCCACTTCCTCCAGAAGCCTGTCATCTGCTTGATTTTTTAAGCTTTTGCTGAATATCTTTCATTATATTCTCTTTAATGTGTAATTATGGTCAGAAAAGTGATCTGTCACAGCCAGCTCCCTGGATCTGGGGATGATCGTCTCTCTATGAGTTGCCCAGAGGAAGCCATCATGCTATTAAGGAAGAGCTACAAAACAGCAATGCTTTCTCAGGGCATTAGCAGAGCTTCAGCACCATACTCTTTGTTACCCTTCGCACTGTCTAGTGATTTCTTTCTGGTGTAAATCTGTCTATACAGCAGTAACAGCAGAGCTGGCAGGCTAATGTAGGCAGTTAACCATGCAAATGCTGGTAGCGGTCTAGCTAGCACAACAAAGAGTTGAGCAGACACTCATTTATCCTGGGTTTCAGCTTATCCATCAGCCCCCGCTGAGCGCAGTGCTGATGATGGCCAGCCTGTCTCTGAAACCTGAGCTTGCTCACTGGAAGGGAGCGGGTATCCCTGCGCGATCCGGCCATCTGGTGCATAGACATCACCTTCGTGTGCCTTAGATCACATTAGCTAATCTCTCCTCAGGGTACACCTTTACAACTTAATTGGTCCCAACTCATTCCCTGTTCCCAGGCTGTCTACCAGAAGGATCAAGGGCAAAATAATCAATGGTAGGAGATTACTGTACTCCTGGTTGCAATGCTGGTTATGCATCTGCTCCTTCTGGCCAGGATGTGTGTATCCCCTCAGCCTTTATTGCCTTAGCACCCTTTTTTCTCATTTTTGAAGGATGCGGTCTAGCTATTCCCACTTCTAGGGCAGGTCAGAACTTGGGTCCCCAAATTTTTACTTTTTTCTCTGACTACATTTGCTGCTGGTGAGTCTTTCATCTCAGAGCCTGGGACCAAGAGCCACAGTGTCTTCCCTTCCTTAAAACTAACAGTCTCCTATGGCTGTGGGTCTTTCTTATCCTGACTTTGTCCATTAACAGCTCCCAAATGGAGAAGTGGCATATCCTGACACTTGTTATTTTCTCCTAAAGCCTGTATTAAACCTAATGTACGCATACATCACTACTCATCCCAGTTCCCAGTTAGTATATGGTGTTCTTAAATTACTGGGCTGCTCCTGATAGTCATAACACTTGTGAGAAGGCTTTGAGTTACCACTTTGATGAACAAGGTAGGGAAGCCAAACTTCAGATACCCTACAGGTGTGGGAACACACAGGTACATTGGTTACCCCTAGGGCATGGTTCCATAATGCAAGTTCTGCAGGTGTAAATGTGATTTTAAAGGTTTCTGACCTTCCTGACAGCCCTTTCTCTGTCCTGAGCCTTCATGCTTCTCTTCACTTTGATGTGCTTTATGCAGCTGTTCCTTAGGCCACACTCCAAATCAAAGAGCAACGTCATTCAGGTTAAACTGAATGTGGGAAGCTCAAGCTCATGGCCCTTTTGAAAGAAACCTTAGACTGCAGAGGCTCTGCACTCCGTCAAGGCTGGTAAGTCAAGCAGGCAACATCCAACTGGCTGTATGGGTGTCTCTATGTATCAAAGGAAAAAGTGTTTTAACTACCTTTTCCATCCTACCCTGTTCTGGTTTGGCTTCACCTGGAAGACATAATGCCATGTGAGAGCAGAGGGTGGGTCAGTTTTTGTTTGTTGTTTTACACTGATAAACTTCCACAAGTAGCTCCATTTTGAGTGAAAGTGCCATTAGACCTATCAGACCTGCACAGGTAGGATTGCACACGCTGTGCAGCAAAGATACATGAACTGCTAACCTGTGGGCAGTGAATCCTCTGTGCACTAACCCCTCTTCATATGCAGAGGCTACTGAGACAAAACCAAGGAGGTGCTTGTTACTAATAGCTATATGTGCACTGTAGAAACCCATCTGCTAACCAGAGGACCACCCACAGATCATTGTTTTGGACACTTAAACTATAATTTTCTTTTATAGATGTCCTGCAGTACAGACTCCACCAGGATTCTGGTCTCTGGCACATACATATGTATTGAGCACACTGACAGAAACCTAATGACTTGCATGGCTCAGCCATTAAGAAAATATTTCAGAGGTTTTTAAAGAAGAAGTCCCGAATTGTTTATGGAAACCTCCTTGGATCTCCTTTTCCAGGAATGCATTATTTATTGTGCTGGTACCACAAAGGCGTAAGAAAGGCATATACCCTGAGGAGGAGAGGCTAAGCTCCCTGTTGTGTTTACTGTTGTAACAAAGTGCAAGGGCCTGGTTCTGATCTTATTCATGTTGGTGTAAATCATGAGCAATGTGGGCTGTGGACATGTGTTCTCTTCTTGTCTAAGTGGTGCCAGCACAGAAGTTGGCTGCTCTTTGCTGTTTTCTTGTGCAGGTTCCCACTTTGCCAGCCCCAGGCCACCACCCCAATGCCCTGCTCCTGGCAATAAAATGACCTGGATGGGTGCTGTGGTCTGCAGGGTTTTTTTTTTCAGCCTCCCAGTGCCCATTTTCTGCAAGAGGTGCACAGAGAAGGAAGCCAGGAGCACCTAACTGTGAAAGACATATTCATTTTGCCGAGCCAGATGCAGAGGTTCATTTTAAATAGGAGACTTGGGGCTCAAGCCTCCAAAACAACTTTGAAAATCTGTCTGTACTCAAAAACATTCATAGAATAGCAATCCATTTGGTGTGCCCATCAGCGAATGATCCCACCCGTGCACGCAACCACTCCAGCCAACCTCCCCCCTCGCTTCCTCTTTGCTGTCTTGTTGCCCCTGTCTTTGCTGGCAGGCAGAATAGGTCTTGATCAAAAAGGTACAGGGAGCCTGACCCTTCATACAGCTGTCTGCAAGACAGACTGGCTGGGTGTATTCACCTCCTGGGAGAGGCAGCTGAGCCTCAGGAAGGGCGAATAGTTGTAGCAGGACTGACTTGAAGGAGGTAAGTTGTCTTTAGTCCACCCCTGACTTGCTGTGTGATCTGAGAAATGTCTCTTTGCCTTTTTCTCACACTAGATTGCAAGACCTTTATGTTAGGTGTGGTCTGTGATTCTGGATCTCTACTTCAAGCAGAGGTGTGCTTTAACACATTTTTATTATTGTTTATTCTTTCTAAGGTTTCTATGCAAGGTATTTGAATGGTGTCTAGTGTGAAGTGGGGCATTGAAATGTCTGGATGTGAAATGAGAATGCAGGAATAGGAATGTTCAATGGCAAATACATGAGAGAAGGAGAAATCTCAGTCCTTATTCTTTACTGCTTGAAACAAGTAGGGTTGTGTCTTATTGGTATTATGCCCAGTAAGACCAGGTGAGAATTTAATCCTTACTGTCAAGGCATTCTTTGGGAAAGAGATAACCATTTTAGTCATGAGCTCATTAGTATTACTGGTCTGATATTACAGAGCTCTTAAGCTGCACAGAGACACGGATGGGGATAGAGGGGAAGACGTCTGACACATGTGTCCCCAAACGTGCTGAGTCCAGTGACAGGAGAGAGAGTGATGAATGAAGCTGTTGCCTGGGACAGAAAATTTAGCAGCGCAGTACCCTGCTCTATGGCAGCTCTCCTGAGCACTCCCCTGCAACCTGTGGGTGACCAGATGTGCTGTCACTGGTGTCCCAGCAAAGGAGGCAGCAGTGGCAGCACCCTGTGAGTATGCACAGTGGGTTTCGTCAGGTGGTGAGGAAGAAGCCGTGGCCAAGAAAAGTGTTTGGGGCTCAGAGCGTGAGCCTTGGCAGGTCTGTGTGCTGGCGCTGGGAATGGTGCAAAGCAGGAATGTGGTATCCCAAAACCACCCTCTGGGGCCAGAAATTGAATTTCAGTCTCAGAAGCACTGTTGAGGCTATAAACTGGCCGCTTGCTTCATTTCACTGCTTTCTGGCTGCCTGGGTTATAAATTGCCATTATTTCTGCATTAGATTTATATTAAGGGAACTGCAAGGAACTTCAGTCGAGGGGTCTAGCTCATTTCTTCTGCATTTCTGATCCAGGGACAGGATTTAAGCAGGACAGACAGAAACATTAGCAATGTCTTGCAGTTTATGGGGTGAATTTGAGCTTGTAGGAAATCCCATCATTCTTCCAGCACGTGCATTCATTAGAAATCAGGGCACATATACAGATGTTGGGATGGGAGAGGTCACCTCATAATGTCTATCACAGGGCATCCTTTTTCAGTGTAGATCTAACTCAGCAGAAGGCTGAGGGTTTAATTAGACTGTGACATTGCAGAGTCATGGATGTGAAAGATCATTCGACTTAACTTTTTTTTGCTTGGTATTTTGTTTTTAAAATGTCACTGTTAAGTTCTTTAAGGCCCTGTTTTGTCACTACATTATTTTAATACTATGCCAGTGTCACCTCATTGATTTTTGGATGTAAGGCTGGGGGGTTCAATGCACCATGGAAATTCTGAGGTTGGCTTTGAAATGAAATCTGGGATTCAGCTCATTTGTCGTCTTGGGGAGTTTCCAGGCTGTGGTCACACTGTGTGTGTTCGCGTATGCAGAGAATGAAAATTCTGCCAGTTCAAGGTTTCTTCCTGGACTAATGACAAATATCACTGCTGAGCCAATGGTCCCGTGGCTCATCTAACGTCAGGTGCCTTCAGGATTAGCCAGGCCAGATGTGGGTTGATAGGAAAAATTACTATTTTCATTAATATTAGTTTAGAAATTCTTTCTGTGAAAAAGAACTGGGTTTGGCATATTCTGTAGCAAACACATTAAAATAAGAAAAGTTATTTTGAAATTACATTTTGCTTCTGATTTTGGTTGGTTTTGTATCCTTTCTTTCCTGCTATCTTGTTCCTTTACTTTCTCATGTTTCCGCACTGAAGAAGTGAGGGAAGGGAGAGGAAAAGGTAGAGCACTCATCACACTCAGAGTAAAAGCTATACATTTTAATTTTGAAACCTGAGATTTTTTTTTTAAAAGAAAAATTTAGGGTAATCTAAAAAATATTAGGAAAATGGCTTTCTCTGAGAGAAAAGCTTAGAAAATTGCCAGCCAGCTCCGCTTGAAATAAATGCTTGGAAAGCTGACAGTACAACATCACTAGGGTATACTGGATTGATATTTCCAAATTATCGTTAATTGTTGTGTAGAGAATGATATATCATAGAAGTGGAGATTCCTCCTGTGGAGAAGCTTGGGCAGGCAGGGATCATCCAGACATCACAAACACAGCTTGGGGCTGCTCTCTTTTCTTCAACTGCCTCCAGCCCAAGGGATGGGGCACATTCCACACCCTGGGATGTGTAGTGCTTTCCAGGCCAGCACAGTCTTACACTGCTCCCACCTTCTCTAGCACTGTGTTCCCTTCCCTCCAGCAGCAGGGCAAAGGATTCAATTATTTTTATTATTATGCACTGCAAAGACTTCCTGCAACTGAAATGAGAAAAAGGAAAGCAAAGATAAACTTTATTATTATTACTGTCTGCTTTGTGATGTGCACAAGACCAGACCATGAGTATCTCCTATTTAAATCCGGATGGTGTTACTCAGTGGCCCCAATGTCTTACAGCTTGGAATAAGGGACACTGCAACTGCTGCCAGGACTAGATGTTGCCTGGACCAGCAAAGAGAAAAGGAAAACAAACCTGTTAGTTTCAAATACATAGTTTGTGGGTATGAGCCACGTGCGTACCAGATGTCCATGTGCTGTATCGAAGTGCTTATATTTATGTGTAACCCATGTGCTTGCATTTATTATATCTCTGAGCACTTGTGCACAGGGTGTGAGTGTGCAGGTGTTGTACACATGTTTCTGTCCTGGGTTTGTGCGGTTGTTTATGAGGTTATGTCTGTGTGCACTGTAAGTACATGGTGTAAGTGTATGGTTCTCTTTGAGGCTGCAGTGAATACATGAGAATGGCCAATTGCATGGCTGGGAAGACATTAAAAATATTTGCAAAGAATTCTGATAATTCCTCAGTATAACTTTCACTCTGGCTTCAATTTTGGGATTTGGTTTGGGAGATTATTCTTCATAGGATGTAAAGAAGGGAAAGATGTAGTAGCTAATCTATATATGCCTGCAGATCTTAAGCAAAGACAAAATATTGTTCCTCTTCAGTTCTCCCTGCTCTTGACTGAGTATCGTTTTAAAGTAAAAGATTTCACATTTTCATAAGTGATATTGTGACCTATCCTTTGTGTTTTCTCTGGAGAGCCACCAAGAGGACCAGCCCTATAGGGACACTAGCAATAGAAAGTCTGGTTTGCAGCTTCTACATGGCGAGACTGCTCTTCATGTCTTTAAAGCATAGGAACAGTTTTACATATGTCTTGTGAAAATTATGTCTTGTTAAAAAAAAAAAAAAAAAAAAAAAAAAGCAAGCTGATGAACTGCTTCCCCACCCCCCAGGTAGCATGAACAGCTGTCTGAAACTATCTAATAAGAAGATTAAAGATAAAGGTTCTGAATTCAATTCAAAGTGTCAATATGTAACTTTGTAACAAATGAAACATTTTTCAATTACTGGTAATATGAAACAAAATAGTGGGAAATAGAAATGGCAATCTTTTTAGGTAACCTGAAGGCCATTTCCAATAGGCACTGTGCATTAACTGAGCAGTGAAAATTTTTACATCACTATTTTCCCCAGTGCTCATAATAGCATAA
Source organism: Athene cunicularia (assembly GCF_003259725.1). Taxonomy (NCBI): domain Eukaryota; kingdom Metazoa; phylum Chordata; class Aves; order Strigiformes; family Strigidae; genus Athene; species Athene cunicularia. Next base: position 9,089,936 of record NW_020799125.1, read on the forward strand.
AATAAAAAGATTTTAGATAAGATTTCATTCAGTGAATCAATTGCAAAACCACACAGAGCCTTAGTGGGCATTCAGTCCTCAATCTAATGGAAATTTTTACGAGGATGTCAATGCTAAGTTGATTCCTATAGTGGAAAGCACATACAAAGGATCCAATTACAGATGGAAACCTTTTGCTTTCTAAGAGACTTTATTAACCCCTAAAACACTGAATATGCAAAAGGTTGGTGAGAAGTTTGCTTATGAACTGGGTGATGGTTTATATCTGATTGTTTATCTGATTGTATATCTGAGCTCCCATCAGCTCCTTTTCCTTTTTTCTTCTGTGAATAGAAAATAATACTCTGCACTCGTGGTAATTAACAGTCATACTGAAGCATGCAGTGAATGTATTAGATCCTAGAGGAAAGTCACAAGCTGGTTACATTAGCTGTAGGAAGTATCTACCTAACAGATTTTAACCTTAAAAAGATACCATGACATGAAAACGGTAAGCAAGGAATAAAATATTTGTTAGATCTTCTGTCAGGGAGTCCTCACTGGTTGAGGAATTTGCAATGCAGGAATAGGATCAAGAAGCAGCAAAAAGTCAGGGTCGCAGCATCACCTCCCAAAACTGTTGGCAATACATCCCTGGGCTCTCTAGGCATCCTGTGGTCCAAGAGACAGAGCGTTAGCGCTCTGAGCTCAGCATTTCACAGTGGTTTAGTGGCAGATTGGGGAGCATCCTCCAGTTCAGATTTTCCTGTCCGTGGTGTCAGCAGCATCTTCTAAACTCTCTAAAGAGTTTTTAAAGCAATATGCTTGGGGCCGCGAAGCACAGGCTTGGAGTTCTACTATTACAAGCCCATAGGCAGCTTTTCCTAATTTATGTTAAAATGTTTATTATTTCATTGATAGCACAGAAGCACTTTGCCTGGTGAAATCTCAAACGTGTGACTCCTCCCTGCTCTGAGTGATAAGCAAAGCTGAGGAGCTGAATTTTCAGTGAGGAGCTCATGAGTGAGAGTGTCTCGAAGTGGATGTGTGTAGGCTCGTAACAGGTAGTGGAGTCTGCAGTGTGCTTGCTGCCCCGGTGCTCCTGCTGATCATTTGGCAGAGGAGGTAGATTAAATTTTACATCCACTTTTGAGCACTTTCTGGTTTTGTGCTTCTGCTGAGTCTTTGTCCTGCTTAATTTCACCTCCTCCTACCACTGCACTGCCATGCTTTATCGCAGGACTGTGTGCACTGTGCATGTAAGTAACTGTCTCTAACTATGTATTTTACCCAGAAATGAAAAAGCAAAAAGGTATGGCTGCTTATATGAGTAAACTCTACTCTATTCACACTTGTGGTCAGGTCTGACTTAATTTCATAGCAGAAACTCCTGATTCATGGCAGAGTACAGCAGAAAAAGGCCATGGCAGAAGTGTTTATGAACAAAACTCCTAACTAAAACCCTAGAGGTGGAAATCCAACCACAAGCTTCAGATCTAGATCCAGATTTCAAATGCCCCAAAGTTTCAGCGGGTTGGGATCCAGGCTTTTGTTCTGGACCCGTAAGAGCCCAGTGAAAAGTCAAGCATGGTGTTTGTTCAACACTCCTGACAGCGGTTATTCACTGCTCTGCTGAGGCTGCAGATACAAAAACAAGCACATCATGCCCTTGGCAGCCTGGCCAGGCTCCAGGGGAGAGTTTCAACCCCCTGGAAGAGATGAAACGAGGGCCTGAGCCAGGATGCTGGGCAAGCGCATGTGCCTGCACACAGGCATGGGGGGGACTTCTGTTTTTTTTTTTTTTTTGCAATGAAAGGCAAGAAGAATATACAGTCAAAGTTCTTTTAATTTCCACTGATTATGTTTGTGTTCAAGCTGTGGACATTTGAGACATATGGGAATGTCAAAAATGCCTTGTGCAAGCCAAACTTTCTCACTTATCCCTTGCATATTTTGAAAAACTTTTATCTTTGTCCCTCAAGTCCAACCTTGGTCTCAGAAGATGGGTAGTGAAATTGCTTAGTGTTTATCTTTGCAGGGTGAGCTCTGTAGATAACTGTTGGTACTAAGGGATCCCTCTAGTTACTAGTCAAAGATAGGGATTCTCTAAGGACAGAAGCTTTATATATTTATGTTACTGTAGCAGAAGAGAAAGGGAGGCTGCTGGGAAGGAACGTGTTGCTCAGACCCGGGTTGCCCCAGGCTGTGGGATGCTGGCAAACACCACTGTTTTTTCCCCTGAAGAAAGATGGATCAGTCTCCTGCTGTTGTGTTGTGACTTCCCAAACCAATAGACGCCCTGAGAGTTTCTTATGAATAACAGATTTCTGTCTAAAAATAGGACAAATGCATCTCTAGGGTTGGCTTTGTCCCCACCACCCACTGCACTGGAGAGCAACGGAGGCTCATGGGGGGACTGGTTTCCTTCCATGGGGACTTGTCTAGATCTTTTTTTCCCAGCCCTGCATTTCTTTGCCTTGTCTATCTGAACCATGAATTTCAGGTCAGCTTGTGCTCTTGTGATTGAAATTAATTTAAAACCATTTTCAGTGTAGCATGTATCTATGAACCTAATTTTTCTGTTCAAAATGACTTGATGAGATTTTATGTCGAGTCACTCATCCAGTTTTATTTGAGCCAACTTATATGGCCGAACTTTGCTGTTTTAAGCTTAACAGTTCAAATAATACTGTCTTTACTTGGGTGTACCAGCAACATCAAAGTCTCTGTCAACACTCTATAAATAAGATAGCACACAGTCTGTAACTTTTAATGTTAAATACTGCCAGTATCCTGTGATAACGCTTTTTTGGGGGAGTGATGAAGCATATTGCTATTGTATACAAGGAGAGACTATCCTGCAACTAAGAGCAGCTATATTTAGAAGACAGACAACTGCAGCAGGCAATGGGGAGTGCTGAGGTGGCTGTAAGTAATACCCCAAAATGGAGGTCAGTAATTTGACCTTTCTGCTTGGCAGCCAAGCAGCTGAGCCTTGTTGTTGTCTTTCTGGACAAATTACAAGAGCAGAAGAGCTGCTGCCTATTCAGAAATGCTCTAATCAAATTGCTATAAATTACTAAAACCAGTATTTACAACAACTTTGCTAAGTTCATCACATGCTAGGCAGACTGCAGAGTTCCTGCTGAAGGGGCAGGCACAGCTGTATTTTTTTTCACCACAACATGAAAATAAGCACAAATATCGAAAAAAGTTTATTGTCGGAAAACATTAAAAATAAGCATTTCCAAGCAGATCTTATCTTTCAAATGTTGATTGAATATTATTTAAAATACCATGAAACAATCTATTTTAATCAAAACATGTTTTATGAAGTTAAACTACTTTGACTTTTCTGCCCAGCTTTAAATTGAGAGATTGGACGCATTTGTTAGAATTAGCTTTTCAAGCTAAACAACAGAAGTAGTTTTGGTGGTAATAATTAATACTAGGAAAACATCCTTCTAATGTGGCCCAATCCCAAAAGTTCTCCAAGTGACTGGAAGGATCCTTGGGCTCACAACAGACAGAGAGCAGTAATATCCTTAGCAAGCCTCTCGCTGAGGTTGACCTGCAGCTGCACAGCCCAGGGATTACCAGAGCCACAGTTTATGGCAACAAAGCTAACACGGGAGAAGAGTCACCCAGTCCTTGTGCCCAGCAGGGTCCACTCAACATTGAGGTGGCATGGTCATTCACTCAGTGTGCTTGCAATAGAAAGGCAGGGATGTATCTGAAATAATTTTATTTAGCTTTTGCACACATCTGGATAAGTCCATCGCTGCAGTTTTCATCATGTAATTTTGAAAGTATTGTTGAAGACCTGTTTTTGAGGACAAGGAGTCGTCATACTTGGCTGTTCCATTCTGCACCGTTCCTAGCCTTTAACTAAAGTGATTCAGATACATGGATGTATTAAAGAAATCACCACTTAGTCAAACCTTTAAAAAACAAAAAAGTAACAGGTGTGCAAGGATCATGCATAGGTTCTCAGAAGAAATATCTTCTGTGCTTCCATTGCATGACTAGTACATTGACTTTTCACGTATGCACTACTGCTAGATTTTATTTTTTTTTTTTTGGCCTTGTCTACTCCTGTGCTTTGAATGAACTTTGGCTCTAACTTCTTATGGTGCTCCTTATGCTGCAGCTAATGCCACTTCCCTGTCATTAATTGCCTTGTTCATGAGCCCTACATGAGTGTCACTTTGTTGAGCTGCCAAGGTATGTAGGATATAACGCATCTAGTTTGTTTTCTTTTCCTACCCTCCTGGCCCTCAGCCAAAGAAATGCCATCACCTCATCACCTGCAGGTCTCCCTTCTAATATCTCTCATTTTAAATTAAATCTCACATTTTATTTCTCAGGCATGACAAGAATTTTACAACACGAGCACTTTAAAGAGAGAGCTTTGACCATGCTAGGCAAGGACATCTCTCTAGAAGTCCGTGGCCTCTTTGCTTCTTTTCTGTTGCATGTGCATAGGTGGACTCCGTGTGGATTTTGCAGAGGCAAATACTGGGATAGGAGAAACTCTACAGGACATTAGATTGAACTGGCTAACTGGACTGGTGTCCAGCTCCAGGGGTAAGAAACAAGTCACATTTGCTGTACAGTTTCAGTGTGTCTTAGTGTGATCTGATAATCACTGTTTAAGAGGACTTCAGGATATTTTTCTCTGATTCAAGGACTGCTGTGAACCTGGGGTGGGAAGAGTTGGTGCCACAGGTCAGCATTTCTTTTGTATATGCACACTGGCTGCATTGTGGGCATTTTACCTTACTACTTGATAATCCAAGGAAAAGATTTGCAGTGAACTGAAGAGTAGACTACTGGTGGCTGAGTTGTGTTGTTAAATTTTTAATGCAGAGATTCAGGACTGAGCTAGATAGAACTTGGGTTTGGAAAGTTTTTCTGTACCATGCTGGGCAGATATATGTTTGGATTCTCTTCTTGTTTATGTATTTTTCTTGGCCCCTGCAACTGCATCTGCATTGTGATTAAAAAGTATTTAATTAACATACAAAAATAAAATTAAAAAGTGTAATAGTTTTTGTAAAAATAAAACTGTACCAAACCACTCAGGCAAACAGCACCCTGGGGAGTTGGTAAGCTTGGAAAAGCTGGAAAAATACAACTACAACTGTAACAACTTCTCCCAAGAGGGGTACAATAGGCTAGAAAAATAAAACCCACCATCTACTGCAGCCAACAACCACCCTGAGGGCACCAAGGCAAGGAAAATAAAACGCACACCCAAAGCTAAAGCAAGAAAAGTGCCTTTCCCCGTACTTGCTCCCAAGACTGGGAGTGTGACCAGCCAGCAAAGCCAACGGGGTTTTTTCCTGGGATTGCAGTGTGAGGAGATGCAGAGGTAGAGTTAATGGCCCTTTGAGCCGCCAAGCACATGCTGCTCGGAGTCAGCTGCTTGTTGTCCCGGGTTCAGTGTCTTGGCATCAGCTTTTTTTTTACTTTTTTCACCGGTTCCTCTGTCTTCAGGTACAGTGTAGCTGGCCCCTTTGTTGCAGCACCAAAGAGCACTGCTGTGGCATGTCAGCCCCTGCAAGCAGCAGGAATGTAGTGCCCCACATTCCTGCAGCCTGCCAGCAAATCTTTGTCAGCAGGGAGCAGCGTCTGACAGTATTGTAAGGGACGTGTGGCCCTGGAGGGCAGCTTGAACAGTTGTGGTGTTGAACTCACACTGCAGAGAGGGGCAGCATCTCCCCCAGGTACCTGAGGGCAACACGGGGAGTTCAGATCAGGTGCCCTGAGACCTTCTCAAACCAGAGATCACAACTCTTGCACATCAGCAGCTCTTCCCTCACTCCATTCTTGTATTTTCATGAGGTTTATTTCCAAATACTAACTTCTTACTTTTCTGTCCTGGTAGTAGGTGGGATTTAAGTGCTTGAACAGAATTAGCAAGTGAATATGAGAAAGGGCTTAGAATGGGAAAGCCGGGTCAGGGAGATGGGCTTTGCAATTAGTCTTGCATGCTGTGAGGCTAGGGATTGTCATTATCTCTCAAAGATCCCATCTTATCTTGAGCCCTTTGAAAGAACTTTTCTTCCTGGGCCTCCCTATCCTGGATGTTTCCATTGGCCAAATGCTCCTGGTCATCCCAGGGGACCACAACTGTGCTGGGCAAGGGACCCCTCCGGCACTGGGAGAGAGTGGGTGCTGCAAGGGGCTGCTCAAGGGGAGCTGGGGGATCTGAGCGTGGGTTGTGAGGGGCCCTCACCGCAGTGTGTGGGGCTGAAGGGACATGGGGGGAGATGGGAGGATGCTTTGTACATGAGGCATGATAAGATGGAGTCCCCCATGCCGCTGAGTCAGGGACCCCTTTTGTGGGCAGACAAAGCTTCAAAGCACTCTGCCCAGAAATGCTTCTGTCATATAATTTCTTCTGGCTTTTTGCATTGCCCGAAGGCTCACTAATGCACTAATGCATCTTTTTAACTGAGTGATTTAAACCTCTCTAAGGCCTGAATACATAAACTCTTCTAAATTGCTATAGCCACATTTTTACTCCCTTTAAAAAACAAGTGTAAATTCCTCATGGCCAGCCACTTTTTATAGATCCCTTCAGTGCTTTTGTGAATTGCAAGGTCCTTGGGCCCCAGCCATGAATATCAGGTTTGCAGCAACTGGATTATTTTCATGATTAAAGATAGTAAAGGGTTTACAGGTTTTTTTCATAGAACCCTCTCTTGGTTGCAGTTGTCCTGAGCTCTGTTGTATTTCACAGAAAATGAGTTGGGAATTCATGCCAAAGCAAAAGGTTCATTTCAAAACCACAGTAGAATTGTGAACATAATAGCATAAGATTAGGCTTTATTTTTCTGCTGGTAGCTCTGGACGCAGAGTCCCTATCTTCTGTGCTCAGAAACTCACCTTAACACAAACATTGAGAAAACACCTCTCCTTCTGCCAGGGAGATTAAAATTAATGTGTCTTGCCTTTAGAAAAAGGGACATCACCTGTCTATGCCCAACCCTCTTCTCTCTACCACATGCACTGGAAATTATATTTTTCATGTTCTTTCCCCATAGCCTTTGGACAGATCTTGTGCTATTAGTTTATTTTACAAACTTTTCTGCAGGCTGGGATGGTATTATTGAAAGGCTCAAGAAGGCACCTGCATGATGGCTGAGTATTGAACAAGTTGGGATGGGTGAATCAGCCTTGATGAGATAAGAACTATCCTAGACTGCTGACCAAAACAAATCAGTTGTTTGATGTGACAAAACCATTTGGTGGTTCATGTTGTCCCTGTTGGTATTTATCCGTGTAGCCTTGGTCATTTCCTGGTGCTGGTCCAGGCTGGAAACTGATGTACCGGGTGCTGGAAAGCTTTTGTAGAAATAGCCAAAGCCTTGTTGTCCCCTGGGGCTTGACATCACCCTGCAGGGACTGAGCTGGTTCTGGGAAGCTCTGGAAAAGCATCCTTCAGGCAACATTGCATCCTTTCCAGACAGGTGCTAAATTTGGCCTTCCTACTATATGCTACTAGAAAGCAGAGATTTATGAGCCAACTCTATGATCTATAGCATTTGATCCTAGTCCTGATGGCTTGAAAGATCTTGGACCTTGAATTGTTTCTGATCCCTTGGCCTAGCAATGCTGCATGGGCACGGCTCCAGGGCAGAATTTAGCAAGACCTGTAGCTCAGGCCAGTAAAATTTTCTAACTACTGACAAATGTGATCTTCCTTTGCTCCTTACCCTTGATTTGCCTCCATTTATTTTCCTGTCACTGAAATCCCTCATTACTCCCAGTTCAAGCTGTTCATGAACCTTGCTGAATTTCTGCAGCCATTTTTTTTTCTTCAGGCTGAAACTTTGGTCTGGCCTTATAATTACAGTATTATTAATGTATTTTTATCATTGTTAATTATTTTTACATGCTGAAATTGATTCAATATGCCTGGAGCTGCCATGCTGGAACATGCCTTGATTCTCTTCCAAGCTGGAGCCCTTGCACACCAAACGTGGAGAGTTCCAATGGCTTTAAATCACTATAAACCTCACTGAGTGATTTAAGTTATTGGAGTGTATTCAAGTTTTTATAAGCCCTTGAATGTGAACCCTGCTCAGATTCTGGGTATGTACAGTGCAGCAGGATCTAAAATTATTTGAGTGCTCAACATATTTTCTAAGCCCCTGGTCGGCTGGGGAATAATCAGGGTTGTCGGGCAGTGCACTGTGCAGGGACTTCATATGATGGGAACCGTCACATTTTAAAGATGCTTCTAATTCCTTTAAATTGAAACATTCCTACTTCATTTAGGGGACTTTGGGTAGAGCTTTCTGTGTGGCTTGGAGGATTGGGAGTACAATGAAGGGCGTTTCATCCTGTGGTTGATGGATTGACTCCTGCACGAGGTCAGTCTCCAGACAAGCCATCACCACCTGATCTCTGGCCACAGCCCAGCAGAGCTGTGATCTGTGCCAGGACCCAAGGTGTCAGGTGAGCAGAGGGCTAAACCCTCCTCTGATCTCCAGATCACATCCTGAGTCTGAGGCAGGCGATGTCCATCCTGATCCTTGTTTAGCGATGTCCGTGCACCAGAACAAGCAGTCCCTCAGCATATTTCCTAATCAGGAGGGCAGCAGGGACATCAGAGGCCCACAGCTGGATGTGCTGAAGCTTTTCAGCTCCTCTTTATTTTAAAATGTTCCACATCAGGAAAAAGTTGTTAAAATGTGGGTGAGAGGATGGCCATGCAGTGGAGAGGGGAGACCACTGTGGGTGTGAGAGAGCATGGCAGAAGGGCTCCCTCTCACCCTGGCTCTCACCAGTATTGCTCAGCAGTACTTACACACCATATTAGACTTTCTTGGGATCCTATCATTGGGACCACCAAGTGCAGAGTCCTGAGGTACCTGATGGAGCTTGGGTACCTACCTGAACTCTTTAAGTAGAAGCTGCAGCCCCCAACTGTGCCCGGAACAGCTTGTGATGCCCCCATCCACTGTAGGAGCATGGCCCAGGGAGAGCTGCAAGGTCAGGGACACTCTGTTGCAGTTCCAGCAGGCACAAAAGCAACTGAAAACACAAAATCTTCTGAAAGCTAAAAAATGGTCTTGGAGTAGAGGTATTGCTGCAGAGCAATGCGAGTGACAGCTCTGAGATGCTGACTTCAAGGCTGGGTGGATTGGAGACAGCAGAGAATCCACAGTCCTGCAAAATATTTACTCAGTTCAGATTTCAGTTTTTATGGACAACTGTATAACATCTCCACTATAATTCCTTGACCTTGCAATCAAACAGCAAGTTCGTTCTTTTTTTTTTTTATTATTATTCACAAGTGCAGCTGCTGAACACATTGCTGTAGTTTGGAGTTTTGCCTCGATGAATTGTTTAATTTGGTTTGATATCATTAGGTATGTATTGTGTGTATGTGAACCTGTGCAGTAAAACATCTAAGGTTGGTACCCATAAGATTAATTCCTGCTGCTCCTACTCAGTAAATAATGACAGCCTTGAGACCTGTGAGTGCTGAGGACCTTAGAAAATTCAGATGCTTTTGGTTATGTGCCTATATGGACTTAACAGTCTCAGTTTATTAAAAAGGTAGAGTTTTAATCCTAATGGACTAAATTCTGCCCTGAATTACCAAAATGTAAACCCAAAGTAACTTTAAATAAAACAGACAAAACCTGAGTTTCCCCACCTATGAGTGAAGGCAGAATTAGGCCCATTATATGGCTCAAATCGCATTTTAATAGCAAGAGATAGTTTTATTAGTCATCTTAATGACAGTGAAAACCCTGAACTACTGTATATTCAAGGAACAGGTTCTTATGTTTTAAAAAACATATAATTCTCTTTAAAACCTCTTTTATTAAAAAGTTTTAGGAATAATATTAAATACATAAACAGCCATGTTAATTAGATTATATAGTTAATGTACATTGGAACTATGACTTATTGCAGAGTTACTGACCATGAAAGCACATTTTGATCATTCCAGGCTGTAATCCCCACTTAATCCATCCCCAGTCTGTCAATCAGTGGAATACAATCGGGATATTTATGATCACATCAGACCAGAGATCTGGAAGAATTTAGCAACTTTGCAGAGCTGAATCCAGAAAAGAAGGGGGGAAAATGTTTCCACTGGCAAAATGAACTGTTGCCAGGAAAAACATTATTGTTGACTTGGCCCATGTAATTGAATTTTCTACTCAGAAGTAACTTACAAACCAGCAACTAGGAGAAATTATCAATACTGGGAACTCTCATAATAACAAAGCAGAGGAGTTTTACCTGGCACAGCACTTTTTAAATCATGTTTTTCTTTTTTTAACATAGTGCTGTGGTTTTTTTCCTCTCCTAGTTTTTGCCATCATGAAATAATTCAAATCACTAGAGCAGCAGGAAAAAGCATCCCTTTCTTGGGCCTCTACCTCCCGACATCCACCACAGCCCCTGTTCCAGTGATGCCAAGCGCCTCCCAGCAAGAGTCGCATCTCTGGGAACAGGGGAGACCTGAACATTTCTGGGGCACCCAATCCCCTGCCCACATTAGGGAACGCTTCAAGATCCACACTACTTTTAAACACCTGATTCATGCCTCAGTATTTCTGTAAGGGATGTGTAATTTGATAGCAAAAGACACAGCAGTAGTGAAGGTGTTCTATGGGTAAGTGATACCTCTTGTAACAGAAGAGATGTGAGGATGGTCATCTTTTGGGGACTGCAATGGCTGTCATGTGAGTTTTTTCAATAACCTCCAGCTTTGAAAACATTTTCCAAGGAAAGGAATGAAGAAACAGACTGTTAGGAAGAAAGATATATCAGAAAGGAGAGAGGGGACCCTGGGAAACAATATTATGAACCAGAACTGTTCAGTTTGAGATGGGGGAATGATAACAGAGCTTTACATATGGAGCACCCGCACCCTCTCTGTGCTTTCCATCAAACTCGGGATAATCCTCCTGTATCCTTCCATGATCCTACCTCTCAGTGACAGGATGTAGTAAATAACTTCTAATAACTAATTGCAAATAATAAATTATGGACATGCTGTTCTCTCATTTTCCAACCGCAAGAGAAACTGAGGTAGGAGCCTGTGCTATCACCTTCCTTGCAGCTGTTCATAGCTATACACAGAGTGTGATTTTCATGTCTATTTAGACAACCAAATCTGGTACTTGGTTACTCAAAGCAGCATATATAGAGCTTCATCTGGCCATTTCTGCCCTAAGTAACATGAAGCAATATTATGAAGACTTTCACCCACTAACTGATGCACAGCCTTTCTGATCAAGCTCAACCAGTAAGTGACTTTTTCCTCCCAAGCCTGAATGAATGTAAACACATGTTTCACACTTTGTCATTTGGTTGTGATTTGGTCCTTTGCCTGGATGGCAAAGGGCTGGATTCCAGAAAATGTTTCTTCCGTGAGCTTCAGTGATTGGAGCTGTGCTGAGCTTGGATAGGCAATTCTATGATGAACTTTCCAAGTTCCAGTTGGCTTTTTAACAAACTCCCCATCTAAGCTCAGAAGACCATTGGAGATCATGCTCAAAGAATGAGCTTGCTGGGCTCCTGATGTTGACTCCTCCAAGCTGTGTATTTCTCCGTTGCTACTTTGCACTTCTGACTTAGAACAATCTCAATAACATATTCAATATGAGAAGTGGACAAATATTGCTTAGAGGGTTTTTTTTGTTGTTGTTATTGAAGACAAATACAAAACAGAAAATAAGATAATCAGTAAGTACCTATGGTTTTCCAGGATCCATCTGATAAAGAGATTCAGTCAACACTCTTTCCTTGCTCTGATAGCAATAAAGTCCTTGGAATGGAGCATTGTCAGGGGATTAGTCTTCTGCTTGTAAAATAAATGCCTTAGCAGTTAGTTAGCAGCATGATGCCATTATCTTGTTGACAGTACTGTGTGTCATTGATACTGTCTCTGATGCAGCTTCTGTTCAGCCATGATTTGTTTCCATTAATCTTTTATCCAAGCTCTGCCTTTTATTGGACATTTTCCTTCATTTTCTTCCAGGTACTAGAGCATCTCTCGATAACTGTGTAAACTAAAACTGCACCAAGGGTGTTTAATGTTAAGTGAGCATTAAAAAGAGAAGTAGTAACCAAGGGCTATGGAACCTTTGCTGCCTGTAGTGCAATATGGCTGCTTGCTTGAGAACTTGAAATATGTCAGTTGTAGTTTGTTTCTATCAGAGTAATGTGGTAGTTGTATATATGCCACTTTCCCAGGAATGTAAATGCTTCGTTAGCTCTGTCCCTGTCCTGAAAAATCTAATATGGCACAAATAAAGTGCGGTAAATGGCTTCATGGAAAGCAGATGTGAGTGGAAGCCTAGACTCCTACCAAGGCTTTAGGGGACTTCAAAGACTGAAAGAAAGAACTGAACAAAATATTCAACTGTGCCAAATTTTCACTGTTCTTGATGAAAGAGCAAAAATGGGGAGAGGGGAAAAAAAGAAAATCTGGCTCCTTGTTTTAATTTTCAGCTAGCCTAGGGCAAGACTTTTAGAAGGAATAAATTACAAGCAAACAGGGAGAGAGACTGAATGGAGCAACTGCTGAACAAAGGGCATTCTTGGAAGGGTCTGGTTTTCGAGAACCTAGAAGTTGTCAGCTCAGTTATCAGGAGGCTGTCTCCCTCCCTGCTTGCGAGCCCACTGCTTTTGAGCAACACCGCAGCTCCCCATGAGCTGACTGCATGCAAATACTGTCACTGCATGGCGGTGGTGAGCCTTGGAAAGTGTCCTCTGCAGAAGTGTTTTGTAGGACAGCCAAATAGAGAATGCTTTGAAAATTTGGCAGTAGATGTGAATGCGACATAAATGATTGCAACCTTTAAAGTTGTTTTCCAGAACAAGCCATTTGGGCTGGACTTGGAAATGATGTATAATATAGATGATGGTATTCAAGAGGCTAAAACATGCCAACTCTAAAAACTAGGATAATTTATTCCTGTTGGTTTACATATCATGTACTACATAAAGATTTAAAAAAATGCTCAGAAAAATTGGATTTTTTCTTTCTTCCTCAGATACTGTATGGGAGCAAAGGCTGTGATTTAACAAGACCTGGTCAGAAAATGGAGGAGAAATATGAGAAAAGGAGCCACGTTGCTTGTGGCAGTTTTAGGAAATGATGCTTCATCTGTTTAAGATCTCTTCCACCTCTAATCCCTTCCAAACTGCCCAGTAGGCTCCATCCCTGGTGAAGATTTGGCTGACACAGCCTCACTGGTGGGAGCTGTGAAGCTTGTCTGTCTTCTCGACCAGCAAGTGCCTCTGTTGTAGCTGCAACTTAAACTGCCCAGCTCTGCATCTCCCTCGCTCGGTGTGGGACTAAGCTGCTAGAGAGTCTTTAGCTATGTGGCCAAGGAGGTCTGCTTTGAGCTATGCTATCTGAGACAAATACTGTTCTCCCCACTTTTCCTGCTTTCTCATACTTCCTTCCCCAGCTCCTAAAAGGGAGATACCTTTTAAGTAATATTAATCCACTCTTGCACAAATTCATGTAGGTGCTTTTGGTGACTGCACATGACAATGAGCTCTTGATTTGCAGATACCATTTTGTAGATGGACACATCGCTGTAAATTAGCTGCGGGCCCTCAAAGCACATTTACCAAACACAATCGGGTTGTTAGTCTGAAAATAATTACATTTGCTTGGGTTTGGGCCAGGCTGCCTAAAGATTCTCCACACTGTAATGAGCTGTTGGTGACTTGGCCTGCGGTTTAGGTGTAACTATGGGGGTATTTTTATTTTGATGGAATTTTTCTGTAGTGGTCATGTAGCTCAGGAAAAAAAAAATAGGAAAACAGGGCAGCTGAAGTAGATGGGCAGTGATAAAGGAGAAGAAAAACTTTGCACTTCCCAAACGCTTATCTGATTTACCACTCATTTTTCTGCAGTAGCCCAAATACCAGGCTGTATTTGTTTGCTGCTGCCTGCTGAAGCCTTCGACCTCGGCCTGCCCTTCTCTCCCTCGGTGCTGACAGTAAGTGAAGAAATGCTAAATTCATTCATCTGCCTGAGATCCCTTTGAAGTCCACCACTAAAAGCTCTATTGTTTTATTAGCTGTTAATGTGGCACAGGGGAATTCGGCTGTGCACAGCGGAGCTGGGGCGCGGGGGGAGCCCTTCCTGGTAATTTGTCACTCTTCAGAAGTATGACACGCTCTGCTCTGCGAACACGCTGCGAGTGGGAGAGCGCGGGCTGGGGCTGGGGCTGCTCCGGGCAGGGAGCTCCCGGCCGGCGGCAGAGCCCTGCGCCTGCAGTGCCTCAAGGTTAGGACAGGCTGAGGTCACACACCTTGATGCTATCTGTGGACCTTATGCAGGCCAAGGTCAATGCGAAATTAAGGATTGTGGACTTCTGCAAAGAGCCAGCTATGCGGGCTACGGGCTGAATGCTGCCTGTGGAGAGTGTGTTTGTCAGAGCAGGCAAACTGGGGGCAGGCTCTCAGAGGAGAGATGCCTGCGGATGCCCGGACTGGGGGTCCGTTGCCTCTTCCCTTCCCTGGCTTAAAATGGTTTGATAATGAATGGTTAAATGCAGCTCATGTAAATCCCTTTCCAGCCCTTTCTCTGATACACAGTTTGTGGAGATGGGAGGTGTTTGTACCCCCTGGAGACTCTGCCAGCACCAGCGGTGCTCAGTGCTGGCATCACGGGCCAGGGAGACTGGCTGGTGGCTCCCAGAGGTGATCCCATAGGTGTGTGAACATCAACACAGCTTCCTAACTAAATACAAGCACGTGCTGGGAATGCTGCTAAACTGCAAGATGAGGCTTGTTTTCCACATGCACCCTGTACAGGCAAACGGTCAGTGATCCACAGGTAATTGATAAAGCACCCATTGCTTTCTCCTTTTGGCTTTCAGCTCTTTGCATCTCGCCTCTCTCCCAAGATGGAGAGAGCTGCAGGAACTTGTCCATGTGTAATTGTCTGGACACACGCACTTTGCAGCTGCAAGCTGGCTCCTGTGCATGATCTGAAAGCTGGGCACAGGGCGCTTATGTGTTAAGGAAATTAAGTGGATGCTGCCTCGGGCTGTTTATTGCTCAGCCCTGTTGGCAGGTACAAAGGATCTCCGCAGAAGCCATCCATCACTGGAGCTGCTGCTCCCTGCAAGCACAATGCAGTTAATGGCAGGAGCTGTGTCCTGGTAAACACAAACAGGAAGGCAAGCGCAGCCTCCTGGCCAGGCTGCCTGCAGGCAGCCGCCTTATTTGCTTTGCTTTGGTTTGACTGCTTCTCACGAACTCAGCTTGATCAGTCTATCACCAGAGCCTTTCTTTCCATCCGTTCTTCCCAGTGCCTTCTGTGGCACTAAAACTAAGTCAATAGAAATGTAAAACTTCTGTCTTGTTTCCTCAATCTAATGAATCTTGAGAACTTTGCCAGGATAGCTTGGTGGTTTGCATAACCGCTTAACTACACTGCAAAGTGTAGCTTATGTGATGAAGGATACTCATTAATATAATGTGTTCCTGTGATGTAAACCTGCTGCTGTTTGTTTCTGAAAATAGGGGGAAATAAGCCTCCCAACATTTTCCCATGGCAGAAAGGTGAGGGGTCATGAGGAACTTGTTCGCTAACATCCATAGCGCGGGTGTGTGCAATCGATTTGATGCGCTGTGCCCTCACCTCTGGGCTCGGACACAGGCAGGCAGGGCCGCACCAGGGCAGAGGGGGCAACGGCCCGTCCATGGTGAGATCAGCATTCATTTTCAGTAGGGTCATTTGAAATTCAGCGCTTTACGAAAGCGCTAGAGTGGTAGAAAATAGCTCCCACTTCAAGGTCCTGATTCAGCAAATCACCTGCAAGACTTCTGCATGTGTTCTGCATAAAACACATCCCTCACTGCTCTGGAGCCGTCGGGTTTGAAATGTATATCTGTGCTGAAGCCTTTTTAAGGTTTATTGTTACTGATTGCAGTTTTGCTCAGAGGTAACCTTGCAAGGCAGTTATTATAGAACTAAACTCAATACACAGCGCACATTAAGCTGCTCTCAAGTAGTTTAAAAACCAGTGGCCTTTACAGACTTTCTCGTAACATTGCTAGTGGGTTTGATATTCTTATCAAAATCTTTGCAACCACTTTGGTCCAATGTAAGTATTTGTAAACAGCAAAAATTCAATAAGAATAATTATTATTCAACTGTTTATAATGCTTAAGAGCTTCTCTCTTTTGTAAAGAAAAAAATTAAAGGGTGGTACCAATTAACACAGTATGTGTGTAATTGCATTACCAACTTTTGCATATGGTCACAGCCACTGTGTATGCAGACTGGGCAACTGGTGCAGGCAGGGAAGGCACCCGATGAGTATGTGCAACCACTGTGACCCCCTTTGAAAATCCCAGCTCCCTTTGGAGCGGGTAACTACACACTGGTGGTGAGGGAGACTCATTGCTGTCACTCATTTAGTAATTAATGTTTTTGAGCTGCTGTGGGGCACCATGCACTGCTCCAGTACACATCCGTGTTTGTAAAGCACATCTGGGATATGCTGTTTTACACCAGGAGGAAAGTTGTACACTCTACTGATCAAATTCACTGTATTTCCAAACCCCAGTTCTTGGCCTGATGGTTAGATGGGAATTAGGGGTGCAGTGTGCTCCCACGCTTCCCAATTGCTTAATTAGGGAAGCTTTAGGATGACAGCTTTCCCCTCAGAGGCAAAAAGTGTCAGTCAGCTTTGGAAAGATGTTATGCTGGGACAAATCCCTGCAGACAGTGCACATACACCTTTTGGGTGGCCGTGCTGGGTTTCAGGGCTTTTATCGGAGCAAATGTGGGTGCTCTGCGGGTGATTTGCTCATGTGGGTGCTGGCTCCTGGCAGCCCCAGCTCGGCCACTGCAGAACATGAACTGGAGCATCTCTGCAAAATGCAACAGATTGCTTCCTCATCACTTGCTTTCCAGAAGTTTGAGAACGATTTGAACCCTATCCCAAATTTCTCTGCTATAATGCTTGGAAAATGCATTTAAAGGAGGCATTTACTCAAAATGCTGCTCTGCAGAAGTGGTTCTTTCATCACGTTCCCATTAACCTTAGAATGCTTTTAAGCACTTTCTCCTCCATGGGAATGAAACTGGGGAATATTTCCAGCTACTCAGAATTTTTTATTTCAACTCATGAGAACTGGTCAAACCCAAGATATCAGAGTCCAAACCTGACTGGCCTTTTGTCTTCTGAAAACACCCTCCGTCCCATTGTTATGTCTCTGCAGTCAGAGGCCTATTTCTGAATATAAAGTAGGGATTTTGTGAAGCTCATCAGCACTTCTAGTGCCAGTGCGGTGCATAGTGCCTCACTGCTGCATTACAAAGGATTGTGCTTACCATGTTACTTCAGAACATGATAAGAAAGACATTTTTAGAAAGTGATTTGGCACTTCATGCATCTGGCTTCCAGTGAAAAAAAGGTGTCATGTCCCAGGTGACTTGTGCCTCCGGAGCCAGGTAAATGCCACTGCAGGATCCTGGCTTTCACTCAGAAAATAATCAGTGTGTGTGCTGGGTTTTTCTCTCCTGTTTTTTTTTTTTTTCTATGTCTTTAATCTTACAGCTACTGTTTAGGGGTTGTGAAGTAAATGGAAGGTGAGGCCAGGGGGAAGGTTGGGTATTTCCTGTGTGTAGCTCAAGCTGTAATTACACCAGAAGGGTCCCCGTACAGTTTCTCCACAGATCTTGGCACTGGCCTGTGTGTTAGAGCAGAAGGCAAAGACTGGAACAGATTCCCTTATTTCTTTCAAAGAATTCGCAGCAAATCAAAGCATAATGTTAAAAGTGGCCAGTGGTTGTAGGGGACATGAAGAGGCGGATTTCAGAGGGGTGGTAAAAGCATGATGCCCAAGGCTGGTATTTACACCTGCTTCTCTTGAGTCAGCTTTAGACTTCAGAAATGGAGGTAAGGAGCAGTGAAGTTCATGTTATCTAAAATTTGGCATCCAGCTAGGCTGCCTGACACAGGGTCCATGCTCCCTCTGTTGTCACACGGAAGAGAGCAGCTCCTTCCACGGGTGCTTTGCAGTGGTGCTGCGAGCCAGCTCGCTCTGTAGGGGATTGACAGCCGGGACCCCCGAGCAGCCCTTCAGTGTCAAGTCCCAGGCGGTTGCTGGGGCTTTATACCCACAAAATTCTTTTGTTTCAGTGGGAGGTTTGACAAGTATGAGCCAAGCAGAGACTTTTCCATCCTTAAGCCTTGAAGCTGTTGCAGTTGCAGCCAGCTATATTTCCAGATGGGTAAAATTCCAGAGAAATGATGATGGATTTGATGCATCTCAAACGATGACAGCGGAGGTACTGACTCCCCCTTTAATTCCTTCCCTCAACAGACAAGGTCCTTGAACCTGGCCCACTTCACCAGAATGTGTAGTGCTTGTTTCTCTCTCACTGCATGTCTAGTTGGCTTTGCCTTCCTCCCCCAACTTGTAACTCCCAGCTCCTTTCCTGCGGGAAAGATTAGGAAGGATAGGAAGTCGTCTGTGCAAAAAGCATCCTGGGCCAAAGAAAATACAGGTCACAAGATTAGACTTCATCAGAACTTTAAGCCTGGCCCAAGCTAAACAAATGAGCTGTCATACTTTAGTAAAAGCTCCAGTATGAGTGAACTGGCATGACTGCAAAAACGGTAAAGCGGCTAATAGCTTTTGCAATATGGAAGCTTTAAGTTTTGTTTTTAATGCTGCATTCCTGACAGTCAAAACTCACATTGAGCTTCAAATGCCATTCATTTTGTATGTTGGCTTCGCTTGCTACTATGCAAACACACTTCCCAAAGCACAATGATAGCAGCAAAACAGCACCATGAGGCTGGTCTGCCCCAGAGAGCTCTTACAGCACAGAGAAACAACTTGGGATGGTAAGAGACACCTTGTCGTAGCTTGAACCCTGGGTTTCTTGGCTGTTGACAATCTGAGACCGAACTTTGAATTAATTAAAGACCTGCTTTGAAAAAACTTCTATCTGTTCAAATATCTAACTTTCTGGTGTCCAAATACCTACATAAAAACCACCAATGGACTCATGGTGATGGACACCATAGTCCAGGCATAGTTTATAGCCATTGGGAAGTTGTTCACAAAAAAGGTTAATTGAACCAGTAAATGGATGCAATCTCTCAAGTTTCCCTGTAGAGTGTAAGAGGGGAATTTGCACTAAGAGAGAACGATGAATATTTTCTCTTGCAATGAGCAGAGTCCATGGACATGGGACCGAGGCATTGCCCTCTGGCTCTGGCACTGCCCTGTTACGCATCTCTGGAGATACTAATACACCTGAGCACTTTGGTTCCCACACCTGCACAGTGGGGACAGCAGTAATGGGACAGCTGGCATGCTGGGAGAAATATTGGTGCTGTAAACTCCACAGAGCTGCAGAGATCCACAGCGCTCTGATATGTTCAGTAATTACTGGTCATAACCATTACAAAAAAAAAAAAGCAAAACCAACAAGCATTAAAAGTCTTTATGGAACAAAAGCCAGGCTTTTAATATTGTTTTAATGTACTTCACAAAGCTTTAGTTTAGAGCTAAGGCCAGCCTCTTGTAAGTGTGCAAGGGTTGAGACAATTTAAAAACCAAAATATTTCTCCCAGTAGAGACCTTGCAGCTTATCAGGTAACTGCATGCTGTATTTCAGCCATTTTTAACTGGGCATTAAAAGTCTTTTTGACACTTGCTTTATTCCCCTGCAATAGACCCTAACAGCCCCTCTGAGGCCTTCTACAGCCCAATGTGTAAAATGTAATGGGGACTGGTTTAAAGAGTGGAATTTGACCTGAGAGAGATGTGAGTATTTAGGGACTACTTAGTCCTCAGTAGCACTCGGGGGCTCTTTAGATTGTGGGGCACTTTATTACTCATTAGTGCCCGGGGATGCTGCGCTGTATTTGTTAGCATGCTGTCCAGTGGCTTTCTCTGTTTAAGCATTGCTGTGCTGTGGCAGAGCATAATAGACCCTTCCTCCTCCTCCTCCTCTTCTTCATCCTGCTCATGGAGGGAGCAGTTGGGCCTGTGGGTGCTCAGGGAGATCAGGGTGTCCCCGAGGGTGTTTGTCAGCAGAGAAGGACTGGGGGTCCTGTTGGCCACAAACATGACACTCTTGGGTGTGGGGGACCCTCTGGTGTTCACACCACCATAAATACATGGACAAGAGACCAAAGCATGCCACAGGGAAGCCGTTCGTGCCAGTGGGACTCTTGCATAGTTCCAGTTCAAACCTACTTATCAGTGCAGACAAGAGAGGTCCTCACTTCAGCCTTGTCCTCCTTCTTCTCCTCATCCGTGCTGGAAACCCAGGAAAAAAGAGCAAGGTGTCTGCCCAAGCCAAGCCCCTCCGCTCGCTGCCGCTGGCTGAGTTCCTGAGAGAGCCCAGCCCTACAGCAGCCACCGCCAAGAGCAGAGGGGGATGCCATGTTGCTGGCAGACTCTCCATTACTTTCTGCTTCTGTGAAACAAGCCTGGGTGAAAGTGCCAAAAGTTTTGCCCTGCCCCATGCCACTGCTTTCTTGCTTTACAGTATTGACCAGTTGTGGAGATGTGGTTGTTCATCTTGTATGATCACAGATGACCTCCCAGGCAGGGCTGCATGGTGAAGGGAATGAGATGAGCTCAAGGATGGTGGTAGTCTTTCTCACTTTTACTTCTCCCCTTAGCTTAAATTATTCCCAGACGTGTGAACTCAGCAAACAAGGATCAAGTTTTCTCCACAAGGCAAGGTTTACTTCAGGCCTGGAATAGTGCCTGAGCTTCCCAGTGGTCATGAAAAAGCTTGCAGGGAGCAGATGAGTGATTCCTTTTGTATTTTCCATCCATCAGGAAAAGCTGCATCTGAAAAAATAATAGCTGAACTGGAAAATAAAGTTAGACAAGTCTGAACAAATATGGAAACCATCCCTGACCTGGTATTGGAAAAGAGTCTCAAATGCTAGAAAAGAGAGAAGCAGAGAGAGAGAATGGATAAGTTTTGGCCTCTGTCAGGAATATGGAAGGAATTATTTCATTCTTTTTCCCCGTCTATGTATTCTCTATATGGCACTTTGTGTGGTTAACCCTCATTGTCATAAATATATGTGGCAGACAAGTTTTTTCAGAGGTCCCAACCAAACCATCTGTTTTGCATCTGTGGTTTTGCATATGTAAATATTATTATTAATAGTAGCAAAAGCAATCATAATGGCAGCAGGAATAGAAACACTATTAATAGTTATAGTACTGACATTTTTATTTGTATTGCTGCAGGAGGTCACATCATGCACCAGGACTCAGCTGTGAGTTTGAGTGAGAACAAAAGGATGGTTGTTACCCCCAAGAGCTGTTGGTGAGCACAGATAGAGCCATAGGTGTGGTGTCAGGATTGTCACGATGGGACTGTGGTGCCTGAGCATGATGATTTCCCCAAGACTCTCGGGAAGGACCTTTCCGAGGGGAACTGGCTCTTGAGAACTGCCAGCTCCTTGCAGGTCCTGCCATTGTGGCAGGGAGAAAACAATTCCCAGTGGGGAGAGCTCAGCTCAGCAGCTCAAAAGTACCGGAGACAACTGGAAAAACTCCTCAGTAAAGGTAGTTATCAGATTCCTGCTTATTCAGAGACTGAATTTGTCCTGGTAGGTCCAGGGGCAGAGTGGTGGTTTCTGTGTTGCCCAGTCCTGCGCCTGAGGTCTCACTCCCAGCCCAGCCCAAGGTATCTTGTCTCCACATGGACAACAGGATTTTCTGGGTGGGTCACCTGCCAGAGCAGCTCATTCTGGAAACCATCAGCATTCTGGTGGTTGGAGGAGACCTTATCTTTCTGCTCCTGATTTACTCCTATAATTAAAAGTATAGCAACTCTCCTTCTACTAACTCAATGAGCAGAGGGAAGACCTCAGGGCTGGGGGAGCTGAGGCCAGAGGCAGTAGCAAGAAGGCCAGGTAGAGCAGGAAGGACAAGGGGCAAGCTATAGACACCAAACATGGGGAGCTTGGAGGTGCCCATGCTGGAAGGAGCACTTTGGAGAGGATGGGGAGATACAGTGGAAGGAGGAAGCTCCCACCATATTCGGGGCTTGGGTCTGATCCACACAGTGCCTGGAGACACGCAACCTAATAAAACATATCTCAACACACCCTTCTCTTTCCAGGTTCTCCCTGGCTTGAGTCAGTATCTTTGTTCCTATACAAGGAATGTTTTTTGTTCGGCTCTGGTTGTTTTGCTGGATCTGTAGCGCATTAAACAGCCCATCTTCTGGTTTGTATTTTTTCCAGTTATCGTATTTCATGTATCCTGGCTTCTTTTATCCATCCTTGTATCCCCCCGAGCAGAGACTAAGTGATATTCAGTCCTCGAGCCTGCTGCCTTCATAAGCACAAGAGGGACATGGATCTTCATCCGACATTTTTCTGCTGAGTTGTGGGATTATTTGCAGCAGGGACTGACACCTTCCTGTTTTCAGTCCGTCACCTAGATCATGTTACCATGGTCTTGGTGATGGTACGTGCTGTCCCTCAAACATTACATTACCTGTGTATAATCTGGTTTCTGAAGTCAGTCTGGACCAGCAATAACATGCCAAGGTTTGTACTGATTTCTTACATCATTCAGATTTTGACTATGGCACGCTACTGGAGCACATGTAAGGGTGGGCTAGGGGAAGCTTGTCAGTGGTTTTTAAAAGTCCACCATGACAATGCATCATAACTTCACCTAAAAACCTTCTCCAGTTCAGCGCTGAGTGCTCCTGACCCTGCCACCTCCCAGCCTGTTCCTGTGCAGATCTGCAGACCCTGGGACAGATAAAATACTTTTCTATCTCTCTTGTAAATCTTTGCAGGCAGGCATTTAAAACACAAGAAAAAAAATCCTCATCAGATAAAAAAAAGGATAAATGTCTAGTTCGCTTCCCTCTCTGACTGTGGCATAGTATTGACCCATAGTGCAGACCCCAGGGCTTTTGCAGCTGTTTCCTTTGCAGCAGGGAGGAGATGGGTACCTGGGGGAGCACTGGGAGGGGTGTGGAGCTGCAGCAGGGTGCAGGGGGTGCGGGGCTGCTGGGACTCCTCCTGCCAATGGCAGCATCTGACAGACACCCTGCAGGGAAGGGGCAGCAGAGAACCTAGGCAGGACCGCAGAAGTCACCAAATTGGGCACCCAGCCCCTGTCTGGAGAGCTCTCTGTGAGCTGGCCAATAATCAGGGCTAGCCCCTCACTGTCCTCCCTATCCTCTGACCAAAAGAAGAGCTGGAAATCAGAGATAACAGGATAAGGATCATCTACATACTTGAGTTGTGCATTGTCCTGCTTGCTATAGCCCAGCCTTCCTGACAACGATAAAGTCTTCCCTGGGCACAAACACAACTTAGAGGAAATTCAAGCTTTACGTGTCTCCAGAATTAGCTTCGGGTTGTGTCCCAGGTGCCTTCAGATCTGGTAGCTCCTCAAAAGTGTTGTTCTCCTTTTGTTGGCAAGGCCTGAGAGTGGGTTTCCATTTGAGCAGTTTGATTTACACAGTCTGCAGGGCCAAGACCTGTTTCACAGTTTCATGCAAGTCTTTGAGCATACGACCACCATACGACTCTTGCTGTGTGTGCCCGAGGAAGGGGGCACAGCCCAGAGCTGCTCCGTTCAGCCCCTGCAATCCCCCCAGTGCTGGCTGTGCTCCTCTTACCCACAGCCCCCTCCCCTGGGACACTGGGCTTTGCAGTGTCCTTGTCCCCAGTTCAGATGCTCTTGAAGACTCTCCACTTCCATTTTTCCAAGAGATGCTCAGCTAATCTTTTCCTGCCCTCTTAGAGGAGCAAGTGGTGTCTGTGGGTGGGCTGGGACTGCTGGGGCTCTCCCAACCGGCAGTGATTATCCAGCAGCTCCTGGGAGGGGGCAGGGAGCCACTGCCTAATCCGTCCCCGAGCTGGATGGGTGCCTGGATCATTTCAGCACGGCTTGGCGCGTTCCGATGATGCTCACGCTCTGCAGCTCAACCCGCCTCCTCAGAAAGCTCATGGCACAGGCATCTGTCACCGAAACCTGTCTGCATGAAAGGCTGTCTGCACAACCGGGGGGGAAAAAGAAAGGCATGACAGCACAATTAGTGAGAGCAAATGAAAGGCTGTTTGAAGAGGAGGAGGGAGGAAAGGGGAGAGCTGCATAAATCCCTGGTGGGGTTTTGGGCTTGACATCAAAACCCCTTAACAGTGTATTACTTCAGCCCCCAATGTGGACAGATGTTGAGCTGTGGCTCAAAGGAAGTCAGAAATCTTTCCTTAGAAAAAATTTGGCTAGGAAACTAAAGAAAATATTGTGAAAGTAAAGGAAATAAAAGCCCACTAAAGAAGATTTATCACTGCCTCAAGCATTTCTGTATCCTCTAGTCATGAGGTCTCAGCCTCAGGGGAGAGAAAGAGAGAAACAGCCTGTTGCTACGCTAATGGGTCACAAATTTAGCGTGGGGACACGTTTGTCCAGTTAGATGATGATGGAGCTAACTCACCTGGCTGAGGACTTCTCCAATCCACCCTAACCCCAGATGGCTTCCAGTGCCCTCTGGCACCAGCCTTCAGCCTTCCCTAGCACATCCATCCCAGCTGCCCTTTTTACCCACTCACTTCCCCAAGGTTCTTTTGGAGGCCTTTGTCAGTGGCAAAATATTTTATTTCCCAAAACATCTTAGCATCATCCATAAACCTGGAGATTTTGTTGTTCATTCCATTCCAAATGCCACAAATGAAGATGTTGAATAAAACCAGACCCAGCAGAGATTCTTGGGGAAGCCCATTGCTGAATCTCACTTGTCCTCAAAAACTGTCTGTTAAATCCTGCTCCTTGCTACCTACAAGTTAGGAATATCTTTTAACTAGGTGTCAATCCATAAAAGGATCATTGTTTCAACCCCACGGCAATGTAAATTTAAAAAAATAATTTTGCCAAAATCTCTTTGAAAATGCCCAACTCTTCTGTCTGTTGGGTTCTCCCTAGTCATGTGCATACCGATAATTTCTTAGAGCCCCAGCATGCTGGAAAGGCAGGTTTTTCTCTCCAGCAGCCACGTCTGCTAGTTCGTTGCCACTCTCCTGTGTGCCCAGGTGCTCACTGCTGGTGCAGACCCGACCACCTCAGCAGGGACTGAGGTGACACTCACCTCTGCAGCGCCCAGGGCCCCCTTCCAGGGCTTGGTTTGTAGGTGGGAGCTGCTTTAGCAACCTGCCAGTCCCCTGGTGCAGTAGCCATTTGTAAAATCACATTGATCTAGTTCCTCTAACTTAAGGGCTACAAAGAATGAACTGGGTGTGAGGATCTCCCAAATACCTGCAGCACTGAAGATCAACACAAAGTCATGCTGAGCTGCCTTGTCACACCTTATCCTCCCTGGTACCCTGTTGCACCTTTGTATCAAACAATCTCTACCTTGCCAGTTTCTTACTTCTGATATATTTAAAGAAACTTAAAAAAAAAAATCTTTGCAAGGAGATCTTCATGTTCTTGTTTAGCTCTTCTAATTTTCTGTCTCCACTTTACTCACTATGTTTTATGTTTTTCCCTCTTCTCCTCATGTGGGAAACCTTTCCACTTTTAAAATGCTGACCTTCTCCCTGTGATACCTCCTTAACCTTATCAGTGAGTCAGGCAGGGTGTTTTTTAGGGCCTCTTAGTTCTTTTTGAGTTGTAGCACATGTTTTACTTGGGTTTTAATAGAGCATTTTTTAATCGCCTCCAGACTGCTTGCAGACTCCTTGCTTTCTGTCTGTTCATTTTGTTGTTATTGACTAATCACCTTATTTTTTCATAGTTCCCTTTCTTGAAATTGTAGAGCCACACGCTGGATTTATTTGGTGTGCTCTCTCCCAATACAGCATTAAATGAGTTGTTTTGTGGTCACTAGCAGAGAGCAGCTCTCCCACAAACACCTTGTGAAGCAGGTCCTGTGCACTGCTCCCCACCAAACCCAGAGCAGCAGCCCTCCTCACCGCTTCCAGCACTGCTAGGTTCAGGACACTCATTATTGTATCCAAACCCACTTTTAACTTCCCGATGGATCACTGAACTGACAAGTTTCTCTAATCTCATTTTATATTTGGTGATTATTACCTTTATCCTGATCAGGGGTTGGTAACACAGACCTTGCTCTACATTTTTCCTATTGGAGTCAGGGATTTCCCATCTCAATAAATTCATAGTGATACTGAGGGTTTTGATTCAGGGCAATGGGAAAGCCTGGCATTATCTTCTTTTTTTAAGGTTCTAGTACACGGACAGAAGCACCTCTAAGTTTTGCCCTTGCTTTGTTGCTTAATAATATTCCTGTGGGTCTGCCAGCACTACACGTGGTCAAACTCACCTTATTTATTGCAGCTGCACCATTTATTTCCCTAGTGCTCTTTCCCTGGATACTGGCCCCATCCTCTTCGCAAGGGGTGCAAGTCAGATTGCTACACCCACTGACTTTCCTTCAGCTTCTCATTTAAAGAACGTGGCCTTTCCCTTTTTCAGTTCCACCAGCCCAGCCCTGCTGCGATGGACGTGGTGATGTGACAGGGGCTGGCAGGCCCAGCGCGGTTTCCCCAGCCCACACACCCCCTCCTCGCAAGGGCGGCAAGAGCAGAGGTGGGACTGAGCTCCACAGCCCAGGCCCTCCCCGTGCCTCGCACCCCGTAGGAGCCCAGGCACCCAAAGGCCATGTGCTCTGTGTGACCAGCTGGGCAGCCCCGTGCAGGTTCCTCCTGCTTCGTGGGCTGAAGCTGCTGGGTCTGGAAATTTGCGTCGTGTTTTTCTGCAGCAAGCAGGAAAGCCATCCCTCTTACCCTGGGCTTGTTAAGCCCCCTCACCCCAGGCTGCCGTACAGCTCTCTGTGCCATCGCCCACAGAGCCTGGCAGTGTCCCCAGAGCTAACGCCCCCCTGAACCCAACCAGCAGCCAGCCCCCTGACCTGGCACCGCTCCACCCGCGCTGCGGCCCAAGGGCCCCCGTCCCTCCCCGTCCCCTCGCCCCCCAGGGCAGCCCCAGCTGCCCG
>NW_020799125.1:9116956-9124427 GCF_003259725.1 Athene cunicularia
AAGAGACAGATACCACCCTGATACCAGCGGCCACAGTCTGCAGCCGTAATCTGGAGGCTGGCTTTAACTCCCAGGACAGCACTGATGCTTTTTTCCCCGGTAAATCAGTCAGCCCTGATACAGCTCAGTATCACGGGCTTTTTCTGCAGGAAGAGTGCATCCGCCTTCTGTTTTACAGGTGTCCTTGTGTGCCCTGAGGTGACAGCATCTGCAGTGCATGAGGGACTTCAGAAACACCAAATTCCAGCTGCAGGAGAGGTGTGGTGGGGAGGCCAACGCAGAGGTGGGTGAGGAAGGCTGTGGGTGATCCCCATTGCTCAGGGGGAAGAGGAAAGCACATCCCGAAGGTGATCCAGGCAGAGACCTGACAGCCACAGCCTGAATTACAGCCAAGAACGGACTGTTTCCCCATGCTTTTGTGCCTTCTATTTGAGACAGGGGTTTGGGCGACATGGCCACATCTTGTGTGTTTGTCCCTGTAGTACCAACCAGGTGACCCAGTGTAGCAGTCACTGGTCCCTAAGAAGCTGCATTTTCAGGGCAAAACCCCAAGCTTTGGGACTTAGTTCCTTGAGGGGTTCAAAAGAGCCAAGGCTGGATATTCAGCAGGATACCTGCTCATCCCCTCTCACAAGGTTTTGGGAGTGAGTGTGGTGCTAGCTGGTGGATTTTTATAATGTATATGTCAGGTGGAGGGGTGAATTAATCTAAGAATGTTCCATTCGAAGAGGTGGAAAACTTGTTGAGGGTACCAGAATACTGCATACATTTTTGTACATGCAAACCCTGGTCACAAATGCAAACCAGGCTCTGTGTACAAAAGAAAGCAGCCAAACATGCACAAGAGATGTGGTTCTACGCTTGCGTAGGCCTGGGCCTTGGGCAATCAGGTGGGTGAGCTGCTGGACCCTGACCCTTTGGGAGACAGTGGGTGAATCAGCACTCCTGCCTCCCCTAAAACAGTGTTTATCTGCATTAGCTCCCATCTCAGACTGCAGGCTTCTACACAGACATTATAGAAGGTAACAACATTAATATATGCTCCTGAGTGTTTGACACATTCCTCCTGCAATACTGTGCTCTCTGTAAGGCATCAAGTATTTCAAGGAACTGGAAAATAATATACCTTGCTCACAAATGAACTGCACGGATGGAGAGCATTGTCAGCCAAAGTTGTGCTTTAATTCCTGTGTACAAAATCATTAATCTCTTAAATGATAGGAGATACAAACCATGAAAAAGAAAAGATATGAAAGAAAGGACACATTCCCTGCCTGGGACCTACAGTCCTCCAAGGACAGCTATCAGCATGTCCCAAGATCTAAGGCACTGTAGTGAGAACCCTCTCTGAGCAGAGTCACCAGTTAAAGGCCATTGAAAAGACCTGTGCAGATGGCACAGCCTGCTCCTCTCCTCAGGGTGATGCTGTGGGCATGTCACTGGTTTCATTTGCTGTCAGCGTGCTCCACTCTCTGGTACTGTGCGTGTGTGCAGCTCACTCCTCTTCCACGTCTCTGCTTAAACACGTTTTCTTCCCACACCCTGCCAGGCAGTAGCGAAGGTCAGCTGCAGCCGCTGCTTCTTGCGGGGAGCCAGGAGCCAGGCAGGGGGTTACAGCAGTTACCCCTCCTGGCCACCCGCTGTGGGGTGTGTGCTCCCTCCCCGTGGCCGTGTGGCTGCCCAACCTCCCTCTGCTCCAGCAATGCTTGTCCTGCCACCTCCTTCACAACCAGAAATGCACAAATACCACTCCATCTCCCCTAGCCCAGTACAGGCTTTGCATGGAAATTACTGGGTGAGAGCCCATGGCCTGTGTTACACCAGGAAATGTCTCTGCCCCAGAGGAGAAGGATCAGTCCAAGATTATTCTAACGCTGTTGCAGTCCTGACCTGCCTGTGCCATGTTCTGGTCCTGCTCTCCTCCCCGCATCCACAAGCCCTGGTTTTTAGCCCTTTTCCTCCGGAACATCCCTAGTGCCCTCCAGCAGCTCGGCCACAAGGCTCAGGGCAGTGACCTGTTGATGACCCATGCTGCAGCTCCCACGCCCTGTCCCACAGCTCTGCACAAACCTGAGATATTCTCAGCTGCACTGACCAGATTTTGCAACAGCCCTGAGCTGCCCAGTGCCACAGACCTCGGAGAGTGCTGGTGGGAAGCACCCAAAGCCAGCACTCATGCTGGTACAGCAGTACACATACCGTTTCCTGCAGAACTGCTGGTCTATCTCCTCTAAGGACTGCCCTTTCGTTTCCGGAACAAAGAGATAAATGAATATAACAGCCATCACTCCCACCAGTCCATAGAGAAGAAACATCCAAGAGAAACCAATAGCATCTGCAGAGAGATTGAAGTGCACGAAGGGTCTGTTGGAGGTAGGTCGCATCATGGGATACAACGGAAGCTTGTAGCTTACTGCGAGGTAGTCATTGGTGCCTGACAGGGGCATCTTATTTTGAGAAGCCTTCAAAAGGCAAGGAAGCTCCTTATCTGCAAGGCCTAGACCAGGAATCAGTAAGGGAGAAGGATGGTCCACACCAGGCTTTGCCAGAGCATCATAGTGGGAAGAAGGCGGCAGCCGAGCTGCGAGGCCCAGCAGCACCCACTGAGTGCCTCAATAGAGAGCTCTGCTAGAAAGAAATGTCGTAAAGCTACCGGTATGGAAGCTGCGAACTCCATCGTTTCCTGATACTGCAGTACTACAGTCCAGTCCAGTGGGCAATGGATGATTTTTATAAAACAGGTGGCAGAGGGGCTCAGACCAGTGTTCCTGGTGCCTGTTTTTTCTGCCCTCAGAGGCATCAGGGTCACACCTATTCCAGTGTCAAGTCCCCAGGGTTCAAAATGCTACTTAATCTCTAAATAGTCTGTGGTGGTCACCTTTCCTAACCAGCTGTGGGAGATGGAGGGATGGGGGATGGCCACTTACCAATAAGGTCCAGGAAGGAGAGACTGATCAGTAAATTAGCAGCCCAGTTAAAGCTGTTACAGAAGGCAAAGGCTCTTCCTCTTATCCCAGCAGGGTAGATCTCACTGAGGACCAGCCAGGTCACTGCACGGATCAGAGAGATGAGAAAGACGGTTGTAGGGGTTAAGCAATTTACTTGGGAAATGGGCAAGGAAGATTTCAGTAGTGGTTTTAAACTCTGGCTTCACCCAGCACCCGCTGCTGGTGCTGTCAAACATTCATTGATCTCAGAGTCAGGTCACAGCAGAACACTTCAAAACCCCCATACTCAGCACTCCACGGAGGAATGACATACCAATGAACAAGCCCAGGGATCAAAGAAGAAAGCAAGGGAGTTGGTTATTCCGTTCAGGGTAGAGGAAAAAGATCTGGCATGCAAGCTGTCAGGACACGCTCTTTGTGAAGAAATAAGAAAGGGGTAGGATTAGGAAGATGATGTTGCGTTTGAGTTAAAATCAGAACTAAGCAATATATATGTTAGTCTCCCCTATCCCAGGGTTATTTTGCTTGAAATAATTTACAGGGTCACTGTTAAACCCATGAGACCTGCTCGCTTATGTTTTTTCTTGAGTTAGATGCTGTTTTTTCCCATCAAGGCATTTAAAGCAATAAATGTCAGAAAACAGTAGAGCTCACATGGAATCAAAAACTAATCTCTGTTCTAATCTGACGAATAAATCATGATTTCAGAAAAAGACCAACCAATGTTGAAAAACTTTCAAAGAGGTTCCACTTCCAGTTCTGCACTGACTTTCTTTATCACACAGTAGAAGCCCCTCAGCCCTCTATTTCCTCCTCAACAGGGAGCTAGGAAGATTAGGTAGTACTTGGGGGATGCTCTGATTTTCCAATAAGCTTCGCAGAAAAAAAAACATTACAAGGGTAGTGATACCATTCTAGTGCTGTACCAGCCCTATAGCTGACAGAGCTGCAATGCTAGAAAATGATTCAGTAGGTAGAAGGGGACATATTTCCAGTTCCCAGACACTGAGCTGCTTGGTAAAGCAGATACGTAATGAATGTTTCAAGCAGACTATAAAGATGAGCCCAAGTTTTATTCTCTGGGTTAGTGCAAGGATATATAAATATCATACTTACTTGGTCCAAATCCAATTGAGAAGGCGCTCACGAAAGCCATCATGCTCAGCAGAGTAATCCAATTTAAAACCATATGTTCCATCCAGGGAGTACCACCAAAAGGAGGGCCAGTGCCTCTCACTGTCTCTTCTTTGGCCTGACCTACCAAGTCCCTTTTCTGAGTAAGCGAAGAATCAGGAACAACCTTTCTGCTTTGAGAACTGTCAAAAACTTTTGTAAGGCTCCTTGTAGCAGCAAACCCAGGGCCTGCCTGGCTTTTGCGAGCACCTAATGCTGGTGGAATGGGTGACACCACAGGCTGGGAGGATACAGGCATCAGGGGGTGCTGGGTGAGGCTGTGGGATGCACTGGGGACTCCAGCTGCTTTACAGTCCCTGGCCATGGCCAGCGGAGCAATGTGTCTGGTGAGGCCAATGGTGGTGACGGAGATGGCCATCACCACGCAGCCAGCCATGAGCAGCACTCTTCTCCCAGCCTTGTCTGCAAAGGCCATTGCCACGAGCGTGGCCACCACCTTTATTGCCCCCAGCCCAACAGAGGCCAGGATGGCTGAGGAGTTGCTCTGAAACCCCACTGAGTGGAAGATTTTTGAGGCATAGCCCAGCACATTGGGCTGCCCAGTGAACTGCTGGAAGAGCACCAGTCCCAGGCCCACCAGAGTCCGCCTTCTCATGTTGTCTCTGGCCCTGAAAAGGTCAAGAAATGAGTAAAGCTTCTCCTTACAGGGCTCCCACTTTGCTGCTGCTCTGTCTTCGGTGTCCTGCAATTGAATGAGGCCCTTCTGGCAGTCTGAGTCCCACGAGCTTAATTTAACAGGGTTCACTGGGAGAAAGAGGATGCTGAGGAACTGCATGGCTGTTGGGGCAATAGCCAGCCCAAACATGTACCTCCACCCCTCATCCACCTCTGCAAAGATGTAATTCAGCGCATAGGACAGTAGGATGCCTACGGTGATACCCGCTTCATAAAGAGACACCAGTAGCCCTCGCTGATGAGCAGCCACCATTTCTGAGACATAGATGCAGCAGGCCATGGATGAGACAGAGATGGCAAAGCCCACAGTCATGCGCCCAATGACCAGCCCAATAAATGACCTCACCAGTGTGAGAATAAGGCTGCCAACCAACAGGACCAAGTTGCTGACAAGGATTGCTCTCCTCCGTCCATGGCGGTCAATGAGGATCCCTCCAACCAGAGAGGCGAGGAGAGCTCCGATAAGGAGGGAGCTCACAAGAACTTCTTGCTTGAAGCAGCTAAGGTGGAAGTCTATCTGCAACTGCAGCAGTGCACCAGAGATAATCCCCAGCTCGTACCCAAATATCAGCCCGCCCAGGAGAGAGACTGTTGCAGACAAGAGGAGGACCAGCAGTGCACGACCTGGAAAACAAGCAATGCTAGGTTCACTTTTCTGGTGCTAGCAGACAAGCTATCAGCGTGCACAAGGTGGAAAAAAATCTCTCCCAGGACACCCAAAGTTTTCCATCTACAAAACCATGATGCTGAATTTCCCCACAGCTTACTAGTCATGTGTAGAGAGGCACATGTAGACAGTCACACAACCTACCAGGCCTGCACCCCCTTCCACTAACTGCAGGAGCACTCATTTGGGGGGCAGAACTGTGAAAACTTTGTTAACAAATTTAAGCCTTGTATTTAAGCGGAAGACAGTGATTTGTAGTGCCTGGAGTTGTAGGGGGGGATCCTCTGTGATCTCCCTTGATTCTAATTACAAAACCTGTTCTGAGCAGGAAACACAGCTGCTGCTATCTGATTCTGAATTGTTCCGCATTACCATTTTCATGTTTCAGTGCACGTGGCACCATCAGCACTCACTGCAGGCTCTGCATTCTCACCCCGTACCTTACCGTTAAAAACACTGCTTGAAAAAGTTTATTTCTTCTACTTAATCTTGCACTCTCACCATGACTTGGTGGGGGTAGCCCTGATTTCTTCACCTCTCCTTTTAGAGCACATTGAGCATCCTGGGCACTATCCAGGCGCAGCCTTCTCAGGTTGGTCCAGGACTACAGGACAAACTTCTTAATGAGCTGAAAAGCTCATTGTTGCTCACCCCAAATACAAGAAGCATTTATTTGACCTCGCCCTTCCCATACAGCTGAGCATGCAAGTTCAGTAAGTACGTAAGTTTGGCTAAAGTAAGAAAAAAGGCAACATTAAAAACAAACCAAAACCAAACCAACCCGCCCCAAACAACCCTACAAAACCAAGGTGCTTGCTGCAAAGGCTTCTCGCCCTGGAGAGAGGATGAAAGGGTGGCCATGGGTGAATCATTAGTCATGTTACCGCAGGGCAGACTGCACATGGTGCGAGAGCAGAGCTGATGTACCCATGGGGAGCAGCAGCGACAGCAACCTCCCCACCACCACTTATTTGAAGTCACAGGTAAAGTGTGTTAGCTCAGAAGTTTGTGCAGGTTTCCAGCATAGAATACTATCTGTATTCTGACATTGGCCTTATTTAATTAGAGATACTCACAGTTTCAGTAGACTATGTGGAAAGAATGTGGCCACAACCACCAGACCATGGAAAACTTTCCTCACCCTGCCTAAGGGCTTTTTTCCCCCTCACAATCTGTGTTTAATAGCAAGTGTTTCTAGTCAACCTTTAATTACATCTAGCAATAAAGGTTATTTCTCAGTGATGGCTATAACTATATTTGTATTTATTCTTTAACTGTGTTGCATTTGTGTTACTTATGCCATCCCGGCTACATGCCAGTCCCTCCCACCATGTTCTGTGTGACTACCTGTGCTGCTTTCATCGCTCCTTGTGCACGTTATGCAGATAAGCATAAAGTGGGCAGGCCGTTTCAAGCCACAAACTCAATTATACACAAGCAGCCCCACTGTAAATACCCCAGCTGATTCCATCAGATTTTGCTGTATTTCCTGTTAAATGAACTCTGATTGAAATCCAGCTTTGTATATACTCTGTTCTGAGGTAGCTGGGGAACCTGAGGACTCTGCAGACCCTCCCATGAGGACAGAGTCTGGCGGGTCCACCGGGGAGCTGTGCCCGCTCGCCGGACCTGTGCGGCTGACCCGGCTGAGACCGGGCTGACTTCGGAGGTGCTGGAGTCCCTCTCTGCCGGCACCAGGGGCAAGCGGCACCCCCGGCAACCCCGCAGCGCTCCCCCCGCGCTCCCCGGGGCTCCGCTCCCGCCCCGCAGACGGCCCGGGGGGCTCTGCCACGGGAAGTTACTCGTCTCTTCATGTCTGCTGCTGGAAGTGCTTAAAAAAATGGAAAGAAAGGGGGTTGGGGGGCGGATGCAGTCCCAGCCTTTAGGAAAAGTTGAAAAGTTTGGGCTTTTTCTCTTTATATCAACCCTTTTCCTGAGGCTGGACGCGCCCGTGGCCAGCCTGGCTGCCCCGTCCCGAGCGGGACTC
>NW_020799125.1:9124477-9129590 GCF_003259725.1 Athene cunicularia
GACGCGCCGCCCTCGCCGCACCGTAACCCCCGGCCGGGGCTGGGCGCCCGGCCGCTCCACGCAGCCCAGGTTTGCCCGCTCGGGGGGGCTGGGGACGTTTCCCCAGGGGCATAGTGCTCACTGGCCTGGAAACGAGGGTGGGCAGGGTACGGCTTTGGCTGCTGGAATGACAGCTCCGTCCCCAGCCTGTCTCACTTGAGCCGAGAAGAGGGAGCTCCTCTCCCCGCTGGCTGCAGACCCTCTCCATGCAGAGCTTCACTCCCTGGGACTAGAAAGCCCCTAGACAGCCCACGAGAGACTGACAGCTTATTATAATTTTTAAGTAGCTCGACTGGAAAGGAAAGATAACCTGCTAGGAAAGTAGTGACCATTTCAAAGCTAAAAAATAAAAAGAGCAGCATGGCTGAGTTTGCACTCTTTAACTTTCTCTGCTGTGGGAAAGAAAGGATCAGTGTCTCCAGTTTATCTCCTTTTCCCTGCACGGTGCTCCACCAGGCAAAGCATTTCAGTATTCAACTTCCCTTGCAATTAACATTCTCTTGGATGGGACAGAAACCTTCCTGATGGCATCAAAGACGCTGGGACATGCACTTGGATGCAAGATTTTTGTCTGAGTCTCAGGTTAAACTCCTGAAGATCAATTTGTAAAACAAGGGGTTTACAAAACAAGGGGTTTACAAAACTGAATATGCCTAGAAGTGCTTTCAAAACACTTTAACACAACACATGCACACCGCAGTTGCTGGGCGGGTTGCACTGTGACGAAGCACACGCGTTGTTCCGAAGTCTGCTGTAACCCAGCTGGCGTGGGGAGCAGCGCAGGGAAGATGTGCTGGCACGGGCAAGGGGGTGGGCTTGCACAGCCTTCCCAGAGCCCTGCAACAGGGACTGCTGCTGAAGGGTAAACGCAGATGACCCTGAACCTGCATTGCCAGCTGGGATGGGACTGCAGGTAATATTTCATTTAATCCCTCGGTTATAACAAACACAATCATTATTCTTCTAAGTAAGGGGGATACAAGTCATGTCTCTGCTCTGCAGACCAGTGGTGCCAACTCTTCGCTCCAACTCATAGTTTTGGGATGCTTCGAATGTGCAATACTGGATCATGCATATCCTTTCAGCTTTAGTCTGTTGGATATCTTGACCTGCAGTATAGGCAGCAGTTGATGCAGTTTTGCTTTTGTTTCTTCTCAAACTCATAGTGAATATTAGAAGTGTTTCAAATCACCTATGTGGTCTTTAGACTAAATAAATGCCCATTCATATATATGCTCTAATTTATATGGAAATACAGTATGTAAAAATATCAGTTCTAAAACCTTGTACTTGATAAAAGCCAACAGCTGCACAGAGATCATACATGCAGTGAATAATGGTTTCAAACACTAACTCCAGCCAACAGAAACCAATGGTGCTCATGGAAGGGGCTTTTCAATAGGATTTGTAATTCATGTTAGAGTAGTTTAAACAGCTCTGAAATCGCAACTAACTCTCATGACACTGAAAGGGAGAAATGTCTGCAATTTTCTCTCTTCCTCAAGACCAGGCCAGTTCACGGTGGGCAGCAGGCGCTACAGCTCTGTGTCTGGGCTCATATTCCAAGTTTTGGGAACACGGGCATGCTGGGAATGCAGCATGATCTTGCCCGTGATCTCTGGCCCCTGCAGCTTCTCTCTGGAGCTCAAGCTTAAACATTTTGTGTTCATTTTGTTATGAACTGGAGGAGATGTCACCCATGTGTGGTTCCCCACCATGCCAGGCAGAGAGCCAGAAGGGAGCTACAGCCCTAAGCAGCTGCTGGGCAAACCTGCTCTTGGCTACGTGATCTGCAATTTGCATGAACAATTTCTTCCTTCTCAAATGATTTCAGTGTGAGAAGGAAGAAATTATATTTTTGTCTATGGTCACTCACCATTCATTTATCTACCACCCTTTGATTTCTGGAGGCTTTTTGTTCTCTGGCAGGGCAGTAAACATTATTAGCACGGACAGCAAGGAGGTGAGGTCCTGGGGAATACAGGCAGAGCTTTATGGTATGTTTACAAAAGGCGGCCAGAAAGGTGACATCAGTATGTACAGAAATGCAGCCGCTGTGCTGGCGCTGCGTGTGGCTGGGGGTTATCGTCCTCTGAAAAAAAAAAAGAGAGAAAACCTGCTATGATATACAGCAGGGATAATCTTGGGGGGAAAAAAAATTCCTTTCTGGTTTTTAAAGTTTCTTATTGTACCATTTGTAGTTAATGGGTATTCTGGGCCTGCTGAAGTCAGTAGCTTTGTCCCTAAGCTCCACATGAGAAGATCTAGAAGGGCTTGATCCACCAGGACTGGCTCACGCTTCATGTCTGCCGGCATATTTCTAACCTTGCTCCCTCCTGCGATGCTTTCCTCCTCCTCTCGAGACTGTGTGTCTTGGCAATGCCATTTCCCCATCTGATCCTTATCTCGTTCTTGGCTGCTGGACTTGCGGGGTGCAAGGGCACGTTCCTGCTCTGCAGCCGAACAACACATCTCCAGGGCTGAGCCGCAGGAATGTGCTTCCTGAAGAGCCTGGCGCTTGAAACGGCAGCCTGTGTTTGGTAACACAACTCGGCTGTGATTACTGAAAATGTTACTCTCTACCTCTGGACTGGAGCAGCTGAAAGAGGCTTTAAAATCACAAATTAAAGTATAAATACAAGAGGAGAAAGCAGTCTGTCCTGAAAAAAGGAAGACAGTGTTCAGCAGTGCTCATCACACACTCGAGCACATTTTCTCCAATTACAGTTGACCCTGAGGAAGGGATTCAGGCTACCAAACTGACCAAACACAATTCAGTTATTGATGAAAATTATAAACCCTGAGTGGGCGCCAGTGTTACAGCTGTCTGAGACAGAGCCAGCTCACCAGGCACCTGCATTTATTGCATGCTAGTTTACAGCCTAGAGAGCTTTCTCCGTATGATGCCAGGCTGCACGCATTTTCTTTTATGTTATCCTAACCCTGGGGGGGGGTCACTGGCAATGCTGGTCAGTACTGGTGGTCACCCCATGGGTCCTGTTTCCTGCACATTTTAAGGATGCCTCCAGTGTGGCAGCCTGTGGCAACCCAGGGTGCTCCCCCGTGTCCCCATACCCCTCTGGTGGGTGGCTGGTCCCTATATCCCACCCTATCTGTAGCATTGTCTTGCTGGGGGAATTGGCCAAGATCTGTAGTTCTGAGCTGTGATGGGAGTCAGAGCTGTGAATTCACACTCAGGAGGGTTGATCCCCATGCCCACAATTTGCAGGTTGAGGACACAACCTCAGAGCCACCGAATGCCTTAGTGGGCCATAAGGAGCCACCTGAGTCCTGATGTAGACCAAATTCAGCCCTTTTCCAGTCTGTCCAGCTCTGAAGATGACAGCCTCCATCCTTAAATAAGCTGCGGGGTGAGGGGAGGGCTGCCCACAGCACTGGAGCCTGTCCGATGCCGAGGGATTGGCAGGACAGTGGGGAGGAGCCCATGGGATCTGCCTTGGTTTCCATTAGCTTGGTTTGCTGTGCTGCAATTTTGAACTCAATTACATTGTTTGTAAAAGGAGAGTTTATAAATGCTTGTCACCAGGAGAACAAAGTTACATAATTAAACAATTTACCAGAGTCTGTGGCTTCAGTGCAGTTCTCTGGGGTGATTCAGTATTCCAATAAAAATACTGGGTGATACCATAAATATTGTAAATGGCTCTAGATGGTTTCCAAGGGCTATGTCAACTGTTTATTGCATTCAAAGAGAAAAGTGAAATCACAGAGAAGATGAAAACTAAATAAATAAAATAATGGGGTAAATAAAGCAAAAATATTTTCTTTTGTATTTTGAAAGCTCTGGAGAATATTTTTGGCCAGCATGAGAGAAGACCATCATATTTACCAGAAAAAGGAACTGAGGACAACTGTGTGCACTTGCTCATAGGTTATATATGTATGTCTGTGGGGGCTGTGCACAGATGCTTAGATAACATCAGCCCACAACACAGGGAAAACCTCTTTGTTTTTTTGATTGTTTGTGATATTTGCAAATTCCAGCCACAGAGCCCAAGAACACATCTCTTTCCCTGGCCAAGCTGTCAGGCTCCTGCAGCCCTGGCACCGTGAGAGCAGCTGAAGGAGGATGCCACAAGTGGGCAGAATTGCAGGATGGATTACCCATATCATTGAAAGCTTGGGAAGGTTGTTTAAAAGTTGTTACTCAAGTAAGATAAATATTTGCCAGGCATGATCCCACCATGCAATGACAAGTAAGCTATAAGGAATGTGTTAATAAAATATAAATGTTCTGAAAAGAAAACAAATGGTGTGGATGGGAAAACAAGGACAGAATGAACTTGTGGCACCTCCAAAGGCAACAATTGAAAACATATTTACATGGACTGGGCTGAAGTCTCTTCTGTCTTCTGAGGAACAGAAATTGCAGTATGTGCAGATCACCTTTAGAGTAGTGGGTTTTCAGTGTGCCATAAAACCCCAAATACTGCTTCCAAGATGGTTTGTCCATGTTTTACTAACGTGGAGATGTGGGGCTTGGCTGCTCGAGGAAGGGGGAGCTACCCAAACCACCACGAGTGCCCTGTGCCAGCACCCAGCACAGCAGCCCTGGTGCTGCCCAGCGTGGGGGCCCGAGGTCACGCCGCGCCGTGGCAGGCTGGCAGTCCCCTGGCGCTGTCGGGAAAACCCCTTCTCCACCCCAGCCACAAACTGGGCAGCTGCGGTGGATGTGCACGGGCTCCAGCGAAGGCTTTGGCACATGAAAGCACGACGAGCCAGAGGTGGAGTCCAGGGGCTGACGCCCTTGGCCGGCGGCTCGGAGGTGGCAGCGGGAGCACAAGGCCTCGCTTGCCGCCTTGGGAAGATGCACATCCCGCAGGCCCAGGGGCAGCTGCGGGTCTCTTGCACTGGAGAAACGCGAGAAAGCGTCCCGGCCGGGGAAGGCTCAGGCCCAAGTCCCACCATCCTAAAGCTACTCAGCGTCCCCCCCGTGGCAGAGGTAGGCAGAGGCAGCAGGACTGCGGGGGGAAGCACGAAGCGGGTTTTGGAAGAGGCAGCGGCGGGGTAAGGCGGGCGGGGCGCGCTACAGCGAGGGCAGCGGTACGGCGGG
>NW_020799125.1:9129640-9131980 GCF_003259725.1 Athene cunicularia
GGGAGGCGAGGCGGCCCCGACGGCACAGACACCCCTGGGCGCCTCCGTACCCCCCGGCAGCCCCCCGGCTCTGCGCGTCGTTCGCAACAAACACCTGAGGGCCTTCCTGCTTCCTCCCGTAGGATGCAGCTGGTTTCGTCTCATCCCGGGGCCGCCCGCTCTGCTTTTTAAGAGTGGCCCCCTGAAACGCAGCTTGTCCTGGGCCAGAAAGCCCCTGCGCCTGTCGCACTCCAGGAGGAGCTGAGCCTCTTACCACGCTCCAGCTGCCAACTAGTGTTGAGGCTGGAGCAGCGGGGGTTGGGAAACGGGGGTTGGTGGGGAGCGTTCCTAGATGTGCGTTATCGGCGGCCAGGGGTGGTCTCAGCTGCCATTTCTGCTTAAGGGTTGTGTTGGTTGTGTTTTCTTGTAAAAGTTGGAAGATCCTGTAAATTAACTGCTAGCATTTCATTTGTTTTCTTTTTAATAGGGATTCCAGCTCCAGTGGTCTACTTTGTGGATTATGTCACCAACTCCATATATCTTGAAGACATTGTAGGCTCAGTAACTGTTCAAGACCATATTAATTCTGTACAAGGGAGTGGAAATGATAGTAGTAACCTCCTTGTGTTAGCAGAGAAGATGGGTGAGCTGTTAGCAAGAATGCACGATGAAGACATTATACATGGGGACCTTACAACTGCCAATATACTTCTGCGGCCGCCCACAGAGAAACTGGACTTGGTGCTGATAGACTTTGGACTCAGTTTTGTGTCAGGTCTTCCAGAGGATAAAGGAGTTGATTTGTATGTTCTAGAAAAAGTCTTCCTTAGCACTCATCCAGATACTGAAGCAGTGTTTAAAGCTCTGCTAAAGACTTATGCAGCTAAATCTAAAAAATCTGGTCCTGTGATCAAAAGGCTGAATGAAGTACGGCTAAGGGGAAGGAAGAGATCCATGATTGGGTAGAAGAGAGTGGGCTTAGGGATGGAGAAATGTCAGTGCTTAAGTTCTGCAAATATGGTTATTTATATTTCCAGTTGGTTTTACTTCACAGATTGCTATTTTGATAACTGTCTTCAAATAAATACATTTGAATGAGTTGTGTCATAAAGTAACCAGAGTAATTGTGAGATGGGAGCACAGGCAAGAGAGAAACAACTAAAGGTCATTTCTTTCCTAAATGTTAAATATTTCTCCTAAAAAGTAGTTTACAGTGTCATTCCACTCACTATCTTCTTTGTGTGGTTAGAATCAGAGTAATCTTTCTCAGCCTGTGGACCAGAGCCCTGTTCATGGGAGGTAAGAGAGAGCTGGGGATACCAGAGCATCTACAAAAGGTAATTAAGAAAAATAAATGTCTTATTTTTCTCAGAAAACTTTACAACGGAGTGCTTAAATCCATTATAAATGGCTCTACACATCCTGGAAAATGCTAAGAGGACCGAATTCCAGGGTAAGGCAATGCTGAAGTTCAGTGCTAAACATAAGACAGGTTCATTTTCTTCCAGTAGTAATTTTAGTGTTTTTTTCACTTTCAGTTGGTAGTATTTCCTTAAGCAAATATGAAAGTTATTAATCAAGAAGAGTTTTCTGCTGAGAAACTTCCACTTCAAGAAAGAAATCTGTAAATTTCCATTTTTGGAACTTTTTGAGAGGGACTGCTTGTGTTGCGATTGCCTGGTTAGGTAGGCAGTAATACTGGGGAGTATTGGTAAAATTTTCTCTATATTTATTATCTGAATTACTGTTTCTAATAGTGTGAATGTGAGATGGTTCAGTGGAAAAACTTACAACCCCCACAATAGATGGGTTAGGAGCTAATCTGTCCTCTGTGTTAGGAGCAGACTGGGATGCG
This sequence comes from Athene cunicularia, assembly GCF_003259725.1. NCBI lineage: Eukaryota > Metazoa > Chordata > Aves > Strigiformes > Strigidae > Athene > Athene cunicularia. The sequence continues at coordinate 9,131,475 of NW_020799125.1, forward strand.
AGTTGTGAACTAGGTGAGTGTGTGAGCTTTACCGTATTTACTTCAGGTAACGATTTAAAAGAAACTGAACTCCCTGCGATTCGCTGTGTTGGCAGCTGCTTTGTCGGGGAGATCCTCTGCTCCTTTATGCTGCATAGGGAAGAGCAAACCCTGCAGGAACCCCGTTCCGCAGGGCGCGTTCCCCACCCGTTCCCGGCCGCGTCCCTTCCAGACGGCTCCTTCCAACCGAGGGGGAAACGCCGCAGTGAAGCAGCGCGGGGTGATGGCGGGCGCAGCTCTGCCTGCCCGGGGAGGGGGGGTGGAGGGCTCTTCCTCCCCGCTTACAGCAAAGCCGCCTGGGGACACGCTAGGAGGGGACGGGGCAAGCGGGAGCCCCGTGGCCCCCGCCCGCAGGGTGCCGTAGCCCGGGGGGAGGGAGCGGGCGCCAGCTCGGGGCTGCGCTGCGGGCGGCGCCGAGAACCACAGTGCTCCGCCGCGGTAGGGCGCTTATTCCGCGCGGTGGCGCC
>NW_020799125.1:9132030-9135533 GCF_003259725.1 Athene cunicularia
GGCGGGGGGAGGCGGTGTGAGGGCTAACGCCTATGTTGCACCCTGCCGCTGGGGGTCCCTCTCTGCCACCTCTAGCGCCGGAAAAATCTTTATTTTGGGAAAAATGTTCTTTCAACAGAAAATGTTTCTAATTACGGGCTGGATGGACACTTGGTCACTCTGGGTCTTTCTACTACTTGAATCTTCCTGCTGTTGAGTATGAATTGTTGTCGCAGGGGACCAGCTCCAGGCCTGCCAAGATCAGCTTTATTTCCAGGGGCTTCCTGGCACCGCCTGATCTTGCCTCACACCTGGGTATCACCCAAAGGGTCATGAACACAAGGAGTGTGCAAATAAGCTGTGAAAAGAGGAATAAAAGGAAAGAGGGAAAGCCAAATGTAGTGGAAATAGAGGCAGAATTTTCAGCATTAGGATTTCCGAGGGAAGCGCTGGTTATTGATGGAGATGCGTTTTGTTTATTTTGGTGCCTGACCATCATCTGTGATTTCTCTCACAGGACTGCGGAGCCCGCTTGCAAGCTCGGGGTTACCAGCCTGCAGTTTGCAGTAGTAATGACAAGTTCTGTTTTGCCCACTGGTGCCATAAGTGCAAAAATGAAATAAGGGGATTTTGGGAGGTAGATGTGAGTTGTAGACCTATAGGAGCACTAAGAGGAAAAACAGATGTGAAAGAAAATACATACAAATATGGCAAGAAACAGGAATGAAGTTATGGTTGCATAATCTGGGTATGCTGTTACCATGACTTTTGGACAGTGGCTGCTCTTTGCAGGCAGTTACTGTGTGTATATGTAAAAACTGTGCATACAAGCTATATGGTGTAGGTTTTTTTGAGTGAACTTTTTTTAGTCTAGGCTTTCATGTCTGCAGGAAATTGATATTTTCCAGTTTTGCAAGATGCAAAACACTGATAACCTTTTGCAATGCTCCTCTCCCATCAGTGCTGATAGGAAACCAAGTTAGTGCAATAAAAGCATAAAAGCTCATTTGTAACCCAGAGTTCACTATGTGAGGGTCACTATAGATAAATAAAGCCTCTCCCTGGCCCGAGAGCTCTATCTCACTGTGGTCCCTTTGGGCACTATGCAGCACCTCTTTCTTTTGTGCTAAGCTACACTTACTTTGTGAGTAATGGCCCAGGAGTGGAGAGAGGTCTGGTTCCAGTGACAGGGAGCGTGGGGAGGGCAGCTGCTGGCACTGGAAGCGGGGGGTGGTAGAGATGGAATTTACAAGGAGACAAATAATTAAATATTAATTCCCAGCTGAAGTCCTGGAAGGCCAAGTGAACCAGCATGTAGCCCCTGCTGGGAAGTGCTGAGGCCAGCAACCGCCCAGAGGGGCCGGGTGGGATCGGAGAAGGGGCTGTCCAGGCAGAGATGTGACTCACATCTCGGAGGGAGAATGTGCTCCTGTTTCCCTCACCTTCTGCCCTGGCAGAAGGCTGTGTCTTTTTACGAGAAAGAACAGACTGTGGCACTGATGGCTTATTATTCTGCAGCCTTTTTCAACTTACGAGGTTGATTTTGAGAGAAAAAGTTTTGCAGAGCTCCTTTGGGCCAGCATGTGGCACACCCTCATACACGTGCTCCCAGTCTCTTGCTGGTGGGTATATTGGGTAAACTGGACCTGTTTTAAGCAGTTGTGTTGTTTTAATGGCCTGAATTTTGCTTTCACATCTTCAGTCACCCATCTGCCCATCCTCTCCATCATGCACCACTACCCGAGTGATAAAGCAGCTTTTGCTACCATAGCCCACCATGGTGGCAATAAGGTGGCACAGGAATCTCCTACTCATTTTTTTTATCATGACATTTTATTCATGTTGTTTAGCAGTTAAAGAAAAGCTAGATAAAAATCCCCATAGCTTTCTCTCAGCCAGCTCTCTGCTTTCTTTTGGGCCCCAAGTGAAGGTGCATTTGCCAGCGGGGCTGGGCAGCCGCGGGGCCAGGCGCCAGGCGGATGCCGGATCCTCACTGTGCCAGCGGCCCCCGGCAGTGCCCAGCAAAAGCTTTTGTGTCCATTCTGCTATTAAAAACAGCCGCAGTGGTGATGCTGTCACCCTTTAGCCCCTGCCCCGGATGGGTGTGGGGATTAACTGATTTGTTACTATTTGTGAAAAATTATATGTATGTGCTGTTAAGGAGAGGAAAGGGGGATCCAGGGGTACAGTCCTGCCTCTAATGCTGTTGTATCACCACACTCTTCCTCTCTAATTTCTTGTTCCTTCTGTGCCAGTGATTCATGGTTTTTATAAGCTGGAGAGAGCTTTCTTCAGTGGAGTCTGCTTTTTCATCCAGTGCATTTGACTCCCAACTTCTTTGATGCTCTAGGAGTGACCTGCCTTGAGGTAGTAATTCTCCAGAGAGATTATTATTTGTGAAAATGGAAAGGTTTCTCTACTGAACATGATTTTTATATATCTTTCATATATATGTGGCCAACTCACCCAGGTTTTGAATATGTTTTAAAGCACTCAAAGGATGTTGGTGAAGTACTAAATCAGGGTGTTATTTTGCTTTCCCTTTTTCCTCCTCATTACTCAGCTTCATTTAGCCTCCAATTGTGAGAATCCAGGCAATGCAAAAAGCAGAGAGAAAATCCAGTTTCCTTGACTTTGATCTCTTGCTCATCTTGACAGTGCATCAGCTCGGTCTGCTGTGATGTGTGCCTCTCGCTTGGGCTCTCTGCAGATGGAGACTGAAAACCTCTGCAGCACTCACTGAGATTTACCTTGGTCCAGGCAAGGGGATCCTGTCCTGCCCCACATACTCTCCCATTTAATTTCTGATGACCCTGACACATGGCAGAGCTGGCAGAAAAATCTGCCCTCAGAGTTAGCGGGGCAGCTTTTGTGACTCGTGATTGTAGCATCCGTATTTGCATGGGTCTGGCCTGATTATGTTAAGGGCAGTCAGGGTATAGTCATATGCTACTCACTCGCTTGCTGGGGCTTACACTTGCGTGAGCCAAGACTTTTCCTCCTGCTTTCCTGGTAGTTCCCATGGCTCTATCCTGCTCCGCACCGCTGGCCTTTTGTTTGCTTGTGTTCACTTATTTTTAATGAAAAAGAAATAAAAGTGTTTCACATGGCATTGCAAACAAATTGTTGAACTTCTGAGTCACTGGTTAAACTGAATTGTCAAAGCAATTGCAGATCCCTGTTTTTCTCCTGCTTTTGAGTTTTTAATGATTTGTGTCCACGGAGGGGAAATGTTTGAGAACCAGATATTTAAACTGCCGGACTTGGATGTTGTGTTTGGGTTGGTTTGGTTTGTTTTTTTTCCTAGCAATCATTTGTACTCACCATTTCTTTACCTGTGGATGCACTGAGCCCCAGTTGTTAGCACAGCCAGGTGCCGTTCCATGGCCTGCAGCACACAGATGGTCACACTGAGCGAGCTCGGGCGATGCCGGAGTTCTGGGAGCACTTTCGGGACGCCTCCGGCTGCCAGAGCTGCGCGGCCGAGGGAGGCGGGGGGAGGCGGACACGGTACCGGGGGGCGG
>NW_020799125.1:9135583-9182499 GCF_003259725.1 Athene cunicularia
GGCAGGCGCGGCGGCTGGGGGCTGCCCCCCGCCGTTGCAGATTGGGGACACCTGTGGGGATGGCGGGGGGAGCACGGAGCAGGGGACACTGACTGGGGTGCACTGAGCAGGGATGCGGATGGAGGGGCTGCAGGCAGGGACACAGGGGCAGCAGCGAGGGGACACCAAGTGGGGCCAGGGACCAGGAGCACAGACTGGGGACGCTGACTCAGGGCACGGGCCAAGGGTATGGCGCAGCGTTAGTCTGGGGGTGTGAATTGTGGGGCACAGCCCTGGGGACACAGCCCGGGGACACAGCCTTGGTGCTCTGTCCCACCTCGCTGCTCAACTCTTGCGCCGGCCCCTGCAGTATTTGGCCCTGGTGAGGGTCACCTTGCTACCAGCCAGGGTCTCCTGGAGGAAGGGGACTGCCGGCTGCGGTGTGCCACAGCTCCTCACCCTTCTGCAGCCACCTGCGAGTGCGAAGGGAGGGAGCGTCCTGGGGTCATCTTAACTCGTTAGGAGCAAGAAGGGATCGATCGCTTGAACTGTGTTTATGTGCTTCTATAGACATGAGGAGTTGTATGAAACCTATGGCTCAGAATCAGCTGGAACTAAGTGGCACTAACTAGAACTCCTTGCTGATACCTAGCTGCATTATTGTAGTTTTCATCAGTCATGCTCAAAGGAGAGCTGGGGAAACTGCGGTAAAGCAGGTCCACAGCCAGCATCACCCAGCCAGGTGTTCGTAGAGCTGTGGTAGAAGGGAGTGCCTGGGCTCTGAGGCTGCCTGGCATTGTCCTGTCCCCTTCGCTGTGGGGGTTGCCCCCGGCAGCAGTGTGGGCAGGGGGAGAGGGACGCTGCGGGGCTGGAGGTGGCCGTGCTGCGGGGCTGGGCAGTGCTGGGGAGCCACGGGTGCCGCCTGCGCCACTGCGGGTGATTCTTGGGGGAACCTTTGGTGCCGTGTCTGAAAAGGCTTTGCGGGTAAGATATTTGTGTTCTGCAGACATGATAAAACTGGTCTTCTGGTAAGGTTTGGGCTTTGGCACATGTGTTAGGCTGCATATTAAACAATCTGTGGCAAAGTTTTGGAGACTGGAGGGTTTCTGCAGCTCTCCCATGTATGTAGCTCTCATGTACCAGGAGGTCTGACCCGTGAGTGGAAATCCACAGGACAGTGAAGTCACTGGGAAATGTTGTGCGATTGAGTTCATTGTGGGCAGGATTTCACTCTTACGTTCTGACTCAGATCCATTTGAGAATTACTTTGTTTACATCAGAAAATGTGATGTTTGTACCTGGTGGTTACAGAATGGTTGAGATGCTGTGAGGACGCGAAGGTGGCATTTACTTCTGCCTGTATAGTGCTTGTTGCTTATCTTTGTTTCAGATAGCAAAGAAATCTTCTAATTAAAAAAAAAGAAAATAGAATGACCATTGCTTTATTTAGTGACACAATAAGTTAAAAAAGAAAATTCTTTGGATTTAATCTCCCTTTTTTCTATTTTGCGTTATTGGGTGAGTTCTTAACAGGAATATACTAAATGTCTGCCTCAAAGAGCAGAAAGCACATAGCACAACAGGTGCTTAATTCCTTTACAGATTCATAAGTAGATAATATATTTGTACATTCATTTACGGTACTGAACATGTGACTTCAATTATATTTAATAGTATCTTATTAGACTTTGGCACTTGTGAAATTGTGAGATGTGGTTGGAGGGTGAGGAGATGCACTGTACGCTCAGCGCAAGCTTGTGCCTGAACTGCACAGTGGTTAATGGTGAGAATAAATCACAGATGAACCAGGCACTGCGCTGCAGGAAGGCCCTCGATGTAGATGCTCTGTGTACTGGTAGAAGTGTATAGTGTTACACAGGCTGTGCAAAGATTTGGGTTTTCAGGAAAGGGATTTCTCCACATGTACAGAAGAAAAAAAGTCTCTGCTGATGTAATGGCACTGTTCATACCCGCTCGACTCTTGCAGTGTGCTGGTAGCATGCTCCTGGGTGCGGTCCATGGGGGACCAATCTGATCAACGCTGTAAAGAGAAGCTGGTAGTGGGAAAGTGGAAGTGTTGCAGCTGAGAGGGTGAAGAAAAAGCGGGGCAGCTACGGGCAGGGGAGGAGAGGCCCTTGCAGAGCTGACTGGTCTGCCCACTCGCCTTAGCAATCTGCTCTTCATTTTCCACGGGTGCTAAATGCGTTACAGTTGGTAGCAGTGAGACTGGCTGGTACCTGCATTGGTTGCTGTCAAAACTTGGATGCTCGTGTGACTATTAACGAGTGCAATGTTTCAAGCAAGCTTGACTGCAGCTTCACCAAGTTCTTCCTGAGTTTAGCATAAGGGTGAACCTGTAGCTGTGAGCTACCATACAAAATTTTATCTATTTGTGTTCAGGGATCAGTGATTCATCTACATTTTCAACACTGATTTCTCTCCCTTGTTCAGCAAGAAATGAAACTTGCTGTTGCATCAACAAGGGATTACGTTCTGACGTCTGGGGCTTGCTTGAGCTGCTCACAGGGGGGCTGCAGAAAAGGAAAGGAGCAGGTTACGCTTTTAACTACGATTTAAAAACACCAAGAGAGGGGAACAGGCGAGGGCTCAGCAGGCAAGGGATCTGAGCTGGTAAAGTTTGGAAGTTATCCTGTTGTGTGATGGAAAATGTGTGCCCTCAGCTGCACTGCTTGGGTCAGATGGTTTATCCTAACATGGGATACGAGTCCAACCTCACACTCTCCTGGGCAGCCACGTAGCAAGAGCTGCTGCAGGTGTTCCACAAGCTCTACCTCAGAAGGAATTCAGAAGACTGGGCTGCTACTGGTGTTACTGGGATGCTGTCCCAGGCAGGGCACCCGTGAGAAGCACGCTGGGGCAGGAGGAGCTTCTGGGTATGGTGCAGTTGTGGTAACAACCTTGATACTACTGAGTACTTGCACATCTGGAGCATGGGAGAGTTGGATGGGCTGGAGAACCCCATATTCCTCCTGGGATGGTTGGTGTGCTGCCTCGCAGTGTGTAATAAAACTGTTAGGAGGTGAGAAGCAGTGAGGCTCCATCCTTGCTAGTCTCAGGATGAGGCTTCCCTTGTGAGAAGGTGTTTTACAGGCACCTCTGTAGTACTTTGCTGCTCTGGGGATGCTAAAATCCCACTTCATGTCACCATTTACCTTCTCCCCACTGGGATGCTTAGCAATTTTAATCTCCCAAGGGATTTGAGCTGTAAAAAGCCACCTGAGCTTTGGCTTCAAGGGCAGCATTTCACTTGGATCTGGAGACCAAGAAATCATGATCTAAAGCTGATATAACAGAGAATCACAAATAGAATGTAGCTTCTTGAATTAGTGTGTACTTCTGAGTGACACCTCAGTCTGGGTGCAGTGGATTTTCCAGTAAAATCTACACCTAGATGACATCTCCCTGGAGACAAAATCCTGTGAGAAAAATCATCCATCAAGTCTGGCCTTGCTTGTTGCTGATGAACTCCAGCATCCATACCTGCAGGCTGCTATTAAAGCTCTCAGCTGTCACCCTGCAGTGGTTTTCTCCAGATCTCTGTATGAGTCCCTTCACTGAGGAACAATGTCAGGGCTGGCACTGGTGCTGACGTTGCATTGATAGCCCTTGGTTTTATTTGTTGCCCTTTGTAGGTTGCAATCATTGGGAGGGAGACTTGAATAAGTGGGTTTGTCTGCAATTTCCTTTCTCTTAGAGAAATGAAATTTCTGTTTTGTGGGTGAGTTTGCTGAGACTTCAAGGTGTGCTCCTCAAACTGTGGCTGGAAGAGGGTCTTGTGTTGGTCACAGAAAACAGCAGAAGAAATGCTCTGTGTGGAGCTGCTTCCCGAGAACCAGTTCTCGGGACAAGGGTCTGTGTTGCTTCCCGCTCTGGTTGCTGCTGAAATGGCTGAATATTTGTCCTGTGAGTGGAAATGCTGCGACCCCCCCTGCGCGGAGGCTGTGAATGATTGCAAAGAGCTCAGGCAGGGCAGGAGGGGCTGGAGGAACTGTTCTGCTGGAAGGGGCATGGGGGGCACTTTTAATGAGCTGTGCAAAGAGCTTGTTCCAACAGCTTCTAATGAACTCAATGTCTACAGCCTCTTGGCTTGGTAACAGCTGAGGCAGCCAAATCTGCTAAAAGGAGCTCTGAGCAGGCAAATAGGGCCCAGTGCCTTCAGAAAACAGACTTGACTTCCTCAGTGGCCATAGAGCAATTTAAAATTAACTTGGACGTAATGAGTCCTCCTGATTAGAACAAGGAGACTGTAAGAACTTCCAGAAGAAAAATGACATTGCTTGCACTTGAAAGCAAAGCAAAGAACATGAACGAAGGCATTGTGGGGAAAGGGGGTGATGCCAGTGTAGGCGAATGGGGTGGTGGGCTGGGAGTGGAGTGTCCTGGGAGTTGGTGGGGAGCTGAATCCTGGGCAAGAGAGCACAGCAGGAACACGGGCAGGCAGAGGTAGCAGTCAGGAGAGCAGCCTGGCAGGTGAAATGAGTGATTGCAGTCTGGTTATGCATTTCTTGCATGAAGTCCATGAATGTGCTTGGTGATGAGAAAAGCCAGTTGCACAAATCTGGAAGCAATGGTCAGTTAAAAGAGATGAGAGGAAGAGCTTCGGTGAGGAAAGAGGGGTGATAACTGGAAGTAGGGTGAGTACCTTTTACCACATGCACTGTGAGCTGCAATCTGGCAAGGGGGCAAGCCTGCTGAAGAGCAGACTGTCGCAAGAGAGGAAGTGAAAGCAGCCATACTAGGGGGAAAATGGAAGTTGAGAAGAGTCAATATTAACTGTAAGCTAAGAACCATAAAGAACATGAAAAGGGATGTGAAAGAATTGAGGAAGAAATCCCTGGGCAGGGTATTGAGGGTGATAAGCAGCATTTCAGGTGTGTGGCACAAAAGGAATGTGACCCATGGTATTCTGCCAGATGGACAATGCAGAAAAGCCCTATTCAGTGAAGCATTTTTGTTCTGTTCTCAGGAGAGTGCTTGTAGTACAATCCTCTATCAGAAGAAGTTGGCTCTTAATGCAATGTTTTTATTGTGACCGTATCTAAAAGGAAATTAAAATACTTGCATCCAACCCTGGCTACTTTAAAATCTACAGGTTTAGACAACTTCTGTGCAAGAATTTTATAAGAGCTGCCAGAGGAGCTTTGTGAACCAGTAATGATGGAGATCACCAGGACTGGTGGCTGCAGGTCAGGGTGATCTGGAGTCCCTCTTGGGAAGCAGATTCCTAAAAAGGGCTTGAGATGACAACATGCAATTAGTTGAACATGGCTACCAGACTGGCTACCCACAGCCAAGAGGTGATAGTTGTGTGTATGGACATGTGAAAGTTCCACAGAAACTGTGGGGATCTCCCAGGCTATTTGCTGAGGTTGTGGCTTTCACCAGAACATCCTTCCAGTCTGGCTTCCACAGTTCAGAAATGGCTTTGACAAATTGGAGAAATCTCCAAATGAGTAAAGGACTGAAAAACAGGCCATGTGATGAAAGGCTGTGGGAGTTCAACCTATTTCTTCCAAAGAATAAAAAGGCAAGGAGTAATTTGATTGCTACCTTAAAGGCACATCCACCACAAGTGGAGTTTGGATAAGGGCAGCCTAGGCTAAGACGTAAAGGAGGAGCATATAAGAAGATGCAGAGGGTTGAAGCTGGCAGATTCCAATTACCACAACATAATTTTAACAGGCAGGTTAGTTAATCATAGGAGCAGCTTACTAAACTTGTGATGTGTTCACCATCACTGAAAATGTTTCTTTTTTTCTAATCAGATGTGGTGCATCTGTCCTAAAACCAAACCCAAACCCTGATGCTGAAATGAAGATTCAAAGGGGCGCCCTGTTAATCTTACACAGGGCGTCAAATCATTACACTGTGTTTTAGCTTCACCGTCCATGAATGTTTGAAGATGGAGGTTCTATGGCTGCCTCCAAGAGGTGTGAGCCTTAGACATCTGAGCCAGGGAAGATTTTTCTCTAAGATGTCCATTTCATTTTTGTCATTATTTTTCTATGTGATCTTGGTCAATTTGCTCACTTTCTCTGAGCTTCAGCTGTCCTGTTTGTAAAATAGAGAAAATGATTCTGTTTTTCCGCCAACTGCAAAATACTTGAAGAAGTTTGAATAAAAGCATTTAATAACCTTTATGTCTTTTAGCATAACTCCAGAGCAAAATATCTTCCTTGAAGCTCTTGGAGCTTGTGCCCCTGTGTTACTGGACCCTTTCTAGCCGCTCTACAAATACCCAGCAGAGGAAAACAACTCTGTTGGCAGTGAGGCTAGTAACAGGGCTTGGTTTATGTCCAGATTACATAATGTTTGCCAGAGCTGGGTTTAGTAGAAATCATTCACATATCCATCCCACTGGAGAGCAGGCAGTGTGGGCGAGGTAGCCACTAGCACAGTCACAGCTGCAAAGTGAAAACAGTTTGTGAGCAAGATGCTAAAAGCCACTGGTACTTTTTTGTACTGAGTAGTTCTGAGTATCGCAGATAGGATGTTCCTTTGTGATAGCAGTAGGATAAAAGGGCTTGCAAAGCTCCAGTTCAGCCAGAATATCTCTTGGTATTGGGATTGAGGTCCTGGAGGAGCCCTGTCACCTCTGTGCCCCTAGTTTTCGCAGTCATAGGGCATAAGGGTGATGGGGGACCTGGTGTGGGGGTGATGAGGCCATGATGACCATGTAATGTGCAGAGGTTGATGGAGAAAAAACGGAGCTTGGCAGTGCCAGGGTAGGTCTTCTTTGAGTGCTGGGTCTGTCTGGTGAGGAGGCAGTGGGCACTGGGCAGGTGGCACTGGGCTGCCCAGGAGCTGCCTGGGGCTTGTGGAGAACAAGGTCCAGCTGAAGTTCCTGACGTCCCCTTCCAGGCTGGCAGGGGGGACTGATGGCTCATGCATGCCTGGGAGGGCCAGTTCGCCTTAACTGACCCTCATTCCCTGCCAGCACCCCCGTTCCCAGGGGCACCTCATCTGCCCTTCCAGGAGACTTCGTGCTCTCTCCAGTTCTCCTGCCCATGGGAGACTATCACACGTCTTGGCATCCTCTGCTGTATCTGAGCAGGTCCCCCAGCATGGAAAATCACCAGTGTTTTCAGTGCAGTGAAGACAGGATCTGTGTCTGGAGGGGCAGAGGTTGTTCCCAAGGCTCTTGAGCAACAGAAAGGAGAGCTGCTGCAGTCCATAGCCACCGAGCACTTCCCTGGAAATCATTAAATGGTTATAAAATTAACCCAATCACAAGACCCATTTTAAAGTTTGAATGTGGTGCCACTTTTACCTCTGAACTTTGATAGAATTATTTTGAAAAAAATAAAAACAAAGCTGTGGGGAGGTGAGAGGAGTAGAAGGAGTCTGACAGTGACACAGCAGAGGGTTCGAAGGATAAAGATCATGTGGGGGTGGTGGCACCACACACAACAGTTGGATGCAGCCCAGTCCATCCCTGGGCAGCCATGGCCCTTTTCTAGAAGACCATTCTTCTGACATTTAGTAGCATTTATTGTTTCCATACTAACCAAACTTGATGGGCACTGGGAGCATTAATTAATTAATTAACTAACATTTGCAAGATATCTTGGAACCAAAAACCTTTCAATTTTATATAGAGTTTGGTTCAATTTTATTAATGGTTTTATTTTTTTTTTTTATTCTGGGAGTGCTTCCTCCAAAATTATTCTGAAGTGGTCTTGTTCCTTTTTTGTTCAATGATGGTGCTATCTTAAGTGAAAAACTTGTTTAATATAGATGCAATTTGTCTTCTGTTGGGGTAGAAGAAATTGGATAAACAATACTACAGCTTGCTTTTTCAAGTGGCTTGCTGTTGATCCATATAGGTTTCAAAGTGTTAGGAAAACCCTCCATATAGCAGTTCTTTCTGTCCTGTTTTGGTTTTACCCCTTGGTTTTTGGTCTTGCAGTGAAGATTAGTTATTAGATTTATGCTATGTTTCATTGCAGTGTTTTCCAGAGCATTTTCCATATACCAGAGAATAAATACATCTTATAATTAGTTTTCTAAATTGTACTTCATCTATTTCATCAAGTCAATTAAAGCCTTCACTGGTATGCTTTTATATCAAGGCATTGTTAAATATTTTCAGTTGCTCTACCCCTGTAAGAGATAAAGTGGCTTTATTTGGAAGTTGACTTTGGTGCATCTTTCCTTGCAGAAAATTGGAGAATATTCTGCCAGTGGCAGAAAAAACCAATTTATACAGCCTTTAGAGATCAAATGGAAAAGGGCTTAATGAGAGCAAAGCTATTTCTTCGGTTTATAAAAAGAACCAGAGTAAAGAGAAATTATCAGTTGCCATGGGAATGAAATCACGAATCTAGTGTGCAAACATTTTAAAACATGATTCTTTATTTTTGCAAAATTTAGCACTTCCAGGTTTGTTGCTCTGCTCCTGCTGGTTTGGAGGAAGTAAAGCCACGGGGAGCTCATGGAAGCTGCCAGGTGCCAGGGCTGAGCTGGGAACATAAAGGTTTTACTTCGCACTATCTCATATGTCATTTTACTGGGAGCTAAAATTAGTACCGGAAGTGGGCTTTAATTCCAGATCTTGGGAACTTCACATGACACCTTGGCTCTGCTGGGATGAACGTATTAAAAAACAATCAAAGCAAACTGCTCTCCGTTAGGCGGTATTCGTATGTCCACGTGCACTGAAGCACTGGAGCTTTACTAGGAGAACTGCTTGTGAAATGCAAAGCTTGAGTGCTAAAAGCAAATCAGAAACTCTGTCATTCTCGCCACTTTCCAAACATTCACTACAGACGTATTGGACAATAAATCCATATTGGTTTTGTTCACTTGGATTTATTCACCCAACTGGATGTCAGGATAGATTCTGCTCTTCGGCTTTCTCAATAACCGTGGTTATTTTTTATCCTCAGTGTGTGGGTGTGTTTTCGGGCTGGTGTCTGCTCTAGGAGCTTGGGGATGACCACATTCAGCTAAGGCCTGCAGTGAATTTTTTTCAGGTGGCCAGGCAAGTTGTGGCTCTGCACTGCTGTCTTGGTGAATGCTCAAATGCTGCAGCTGAGGCCACATTAACCCCAAAACACAGCTCCGCACAGTTCCCAGCCTGCGCTGTTCCCGACCTGGCCATCCCAGGGAGCAGAGCCATCATCTCCCTCCCAAAAGCCCCAGGAAGCCCAGCCCCGGGTGCCGGGGAGGAAGGTCCAAGAGGAGGGACAGAGGTGCCTTTGAGTAACAATCCAACCTGTTCAACAAGCTGGAAAAGAGTGGTAAAATAAATAGCTATGTGGCTTCCAAATGACTCTCAGCTGTTATTTATAGTGCTGTGGGCACTCTGCCCTGTGGTTCCTGACAATATCTCCGTTCAACCCTGCCGTGACCGAGCACAGCTCCGCGCTGGGCTCCCCCCTGCCCCCCCAGGGCTCTCCCCTCCTGGGCTTGGAGCCGTTCTCCTGACTTCTTTCTGTCGCTTGTTATTTCGGCCGTGGCTGTCATGACAAATGGCTTTGGTCTAGTTTGTGCCTTCTGGGTGGATGAATGAATTCACACCATGGTGCAGGGGCACTGGGTTTCTGCCAGCCTTGGCGGAGGCTGGAGTGATGCTGGTCATGGGCGAGCTCCCTGCCCTTAGGAAGTGGCATGACACCAGGGCACTTGATTTACTGATTTCCGTAGGGACTGGGATGGGTTGCTGTGGAATGGTTTCTCACAAATCTTTTGGGAGACTCTGATCCAAGATAAGAAACCTTTCTCTGTGGCTCCTGTTGCAAATGTGGGGCCTCAATACATCCTTCTCAAAGCTTCCATATACATGCAAAGCATGGTCAGTGGAAGTTGAAGAGAAAGCACAAACATATTAAGTGTAGCAGGACCAGATGTTGGGACACCTAAGGATGTTAGCAGCAGTGCCTGCTGAGGTTTAGCACCCTAATTCAACATGGAGAGGCAGTTCCTACTCTCCAGAGCTTCCTCGGTTGATGCAGCACATAGGAAGCTCAGACAGTGGAGGAGGGTTTGGATTTTGCTGTGTTCTCAGAGGATCAGTGTCACCCCTGAACCCATCCACAATGTAGGGGGGAAGATGTTGCATTTGATGGAAACACCTTGGAAGAAATACTGTATCCCTGAAGGAGCAGTTGGTGCATTTTGCTTGTCCAAGTGTCTCCAAGTGAAAAGATGTCTCTGTAATGCCACATGTCTTAGTTTTCCTCTCTCCTCCTTTTGCAGGAAGGAAGATGTCTCTATGTGATCCTGCTGATGGCTCTGTATTGGTGCACGGAGGCGCTGCCCTTGGCTGTGACAGCTCTGCTGCCCATTGTCCTCTTTCCCTTCCTGGGGATCCTTCCATCTAACAAAGTTTGCCCACAGTATTTTTTAGACACCAACTTCCTCTTCCTCAGTGGTTTAATCATGGCCTCAGCCATTGAGGAGTGGAATTTACACCGCAGGATCGCGCTCAGAGTCCTCATGTTGGTGGGAGTCCAGCCAGCCAGGTGACTAGGGGAGCAGGGGGATCTCCATGGGGGACGTGAGCTGCAGGAGCTCGGGAAGTGGCTCTGCTGTGGTGGGCCGTGATGCGAGTGTCTCCCATACCAGGGGACTGTCCACACCCCCTTTTCCCAGCTTGTTGAGTTTATTCAGCTGTTTGCCTTTGTGCAGAGGCCACTGGAGCATGAGGAGAATAGTTTGGTTCAGCCCCATAATTGTGCTCCATCCAGTTACAGCATAGTCACAGAAGTCCTTCTTCCTATTAGTTTTGTTATCCCTGCCCATGAGCTTTTCTTCATATAGCTATGATATGTCAGAGAACTTGCCAAACTGAAGAAATTCAGCTTTTCCTTTTTTCTCTTTTGCAGACTAATTTTAGGGATGATGTTGACAACGTCTTTCCTGTCCATGTGGTTAAGTAATACTGCCTCCACTGCCATGATGCTTCCAATTGCAAATGCAATTTTAAAAAGCCTCTTTGGGGAGAAAGACACATCTAAAGATATGAACAGGGAAAATGAAGAAAACCAAGGTAATTGAGACAGGGCAGTAGTATAAGCCAGCTGAGTTTTGCCCTGCTGCTGTCAAAAATGCCCCATTTTATTGACTTCACTGGCACAAGTACCAGGTTTCTTAGCTGCAACCTGATCTTAGTGCTGGTCTCATTTTAATACAGACTTTATTGCCACGATGGAAGAGTATTGGCATAAAACTGCCTTTTATCCTGCCCCTTCCTCATGGCATGCAGCAGGCAATGCTTATGTGTTGTCTGGAAACCTGCTCCATAAACCTGCTGCTGGCACAAGTGACAGTCCAGCTCTGTGGGCAGGTGGTGATGGGATTTGTAGGGATGCCTTGCTGTGGGGGCAGCCAGAGCCAGGGAGGGCTCTAGAGTGCTACGTGATGCTGCATTGCTGCAGGGACAGGCAAGGGACCGGCCAGGCAGCAAGAGCAGGGCGAGAGCAATAGCCCCTTCATGGCAGCCCACAGGGCTGCCATGTGCTCGAGGACAGGTGGGTTCTCCTCTGGGTTTTGCTCTTCTCCCGTGAAACTGGAACCTGAGCTGTATGAGAAAGGGAGGGTGAAGGGAGGGCTAGCAGATTAAACACCTATTTATAAAGTGCTTTGTGATTTCCCAGCTTGATGGTACTGCTCAGTGTTGTTCCTGAGCAGGTCATGGACAGGCTGGGCCAGGGGTATGCAGTCAGGTAGGGTCTTCCTCCAGCCCTCTCTTCACAAGTCATTTACCAGGGGTTTGGGCTTCTGTCAGACAGTGATGATAAACAGCAAAACAGAAAGAAATAATGAAGTCCCCTTTGCAGCTGTTACTGATAGTTGGAGCAGTAGTCACAGCTTCTCTTTCTTGCACTAATTAGTAATTCTTCTGTCCCTGTGATTTAAATGTAATGGCTTTTTGGTTTCCAGTGAGTCCTAATGCAGAAAAATGAGTCCCCAGAAGAAGACTCAAACATGTGCATACTCTAATAAAGACATAATTAATCACTCATCATTAATGTCTAGCAGTTGTGAGATATTTGCACTCCAGGTTGCTTTATCACATTGGCTTGATGAATTTTTGACCATTCACATCTATTAAAATCAACCCCACTGACCTTCTTGCTATAATTTCTTATTCTGTAGAAGCATTGTGTTTTGTCATTCTGCCTTTAACCTTCTTGACTCCATCCTTTGAAATTATTTGACTGTGTAGTTGTGACTGTAAATACAGTCGAGTTTGGGAACACATAAAATCAAGACCCCATTGTCCTAGCATTGGCAAGCACAAAATTAACATCCTTGGCTCACAACGTTTACAGTGAGGAGAGAAGCCAGAAAAGGCAAAGGGAGAGGCGTGCAAGTAGAAGAATGAATAAAGTGATGCTTTGCAAATATCATGTGATGGTGTGATGATGTATTTTTCTTTTGAGGTAGAGACATACAAAAGTAAATACAAGCAAAGGAGAAGCATCTGTAAAACATACATCAAAATGCAGGTTTTCTGGTAGACTTCTTATTTGAACTTTTGTATCCTAAAATAGACTCATCCTTTTCTGTAATCTTTCTGAACGGATGAGAAAAACTGAGTCCCTTGAAGGAAGCCCTAAACCTGAAGTCAGTCAAAAGGGATGAATCTGATGTTACCGCTAGGAGGGGAGATGTGCAGGTGAGCTTTCTGCAGCGGGTTCCTGCCGATTGAGTGTCATCTGCAGTCAGGGCTGGTTGCACATCTCTGATAGAGTTGTTGCAGTTAGTTTTTCAGAAAAAGGTATACTCATTTTTATCGTCTAACTGACTATAGTCTGTGTACTAGAAAATACAGGCAGATTTATTTGCAAAGGGGACTGTATGTGGAAGCAAACTTGTACAGTGGCATATGATAAGGTCAGTTTGCAAATCTGCTTGGATGTGCTTTAATAACACTAGTAGTGTCCAGAAGGCTAAAAAATACTTGGGTGACTAAAAGAAAATTAAAAATATGTTAAAGAATATATACCATGTAAAATCATTTGATTTTCTGAAGAAATCTCAACAAGTGAATGAACCCAGTTTTGTGAAGCTTTAGCTTACACACACAGTGCTAGAATTAAAGTGATGTCTCTGATCAGAGTTGGTCACACATTTTTGCTGACAAGAGAACCTCAAGGTTGCAGTCACTTATGTCCATGCTCAACCATGTGGGCAGCATGTTATAGGTCAGTAAATATTTGCATGCTTGTGTCACTGATAGCTAAAATCTGGTGTAGTGTTTTGTTCATTTTGATGCTATTGGCTACTGATGCAGTTAGATGAGCATTGGTGGCTGAAGTCCCATCTGGTTCTGGTTGATCAAAGCAGGGTTTTTTTGACTTCCAGAACTTTGCTTTTGGAGGTGGGTTACAGATTCCCTGCAACTCCATCTGACATCTCCAGCCTTAAACCCAAGCGATGTGATAGGTATGTGACAAGCTGGAAACCGCTGTGCTAGGGAGCCTGACCATCTCTTCTGCTCTCTGCCCACTAACCCATCACTGACAATATTTAATTTCTCTGAGCACTTCAGTATCTCCAGTAAAAATCATGAGAAAATATTTCCATCCTTTTTTTCCTGCATTAAGATAACTTCGGCAAATTCGGCAAAGACCTTGAAATGATGTCTCTATGGGGACATGTGAGAAATGTGCATTTTTGGGCACTTCTGCCTGGTTTGGCTGCCTAACCCCAGCCCGTGCTGGCAGGGTGCAGCCCCAGAGCCGCTGCCTATGCACCTCGGGGTGTGAAAATACTCCTTTTCAGCCTTTTTAACAATAAAACTGTCATTAAAGCCAAACTTAGCTAGGACAAGCCTTTCTGCCTCTAAGGTCTATGAGGTATTTGGGTGAAATGGCCACTGAATCCTTCTCCTGTACCTGTCTACAGCCAGGTCCTACCTCAGGTGTCTTTGGCCCCTTCTGACTTATGGGCCTGCAACAGTTTTCAACTTATTTTTTACAAGTTTCGTAGGAAAAGTTTGCTCTAGAGTAGCTCTGGCTTTCCTTTGCATGGTTGCCTATTGCAAACCTTCCTTGCGAGATAACTCACAGATGGTCCTGGCAAGATGGGATGAGAGTTTGGGCTTAGAAAGGAAAAAATTTGAAAAATGTTAAGAGGTGGAATGAGATATGTCTCTTTGCAGAGCCAGCACTAGGCTTGAGTGGGACGGCAGTGGTAAGAGGCCTTGGGCTAAATGTGTTGGGGGATCAACAGTGAGCCGCAAGTTAATGTTTGTCCTTCTAATTACATCCCTCCATCATGTCATCATTGGGATGAAAGCTCAGCATGTGTGCGTCAAAGCCAATTAACTCCAATTCAGTAAATTAGCAATGTGTAAAACATGACTTTGCAAAACTCCTTGGTTCACTGAGCTGGAATGAGCTCCATGTCTTCAGCGCACACGTGAGTGAGTCCAGAGACTTTGACCACTGGCCCCTCTCCGTGCACTGCTTTCGGTCTCCAGTGCATATACGGGCAGAAGAGGATCATGGTTTGGCCTGAGGAGGGGGGCAAGGAAATTGGGGGCCTGATGAGGTGGCAATGACAGGAAATGGGCTCTGCACGCAGTGGTCTGCAGACCCCAGGGAGGTGCAGGAACACAGGCCTCTGGAACACAAAACATACAGAGAACCCTAGGAAAGGCAGCAGAGCCAGTGGTGATGGGGAAGTGCCACCTGGGCTGAAGGTGAATAGAACTCACAAGTGCTCCAATCCTGAGGAGGACTATGGAAAATGGGGTTTAATGGCACAGCTCTACTCCCAACCTCAGGAGGTCAAGCCAGGAGCCAGAGATACAAATGCCTCAAGCGTTAGTGTGAGATCTGGTAAAAAAGAGTGATTGTATTGCATTTCTGTCTTTTGATTTCTCCTACTTGAATGTGTGTTGTAGAGTGGTGTGCACCTCTCAGTTTACTGCCAAAGACAACACTGGTCATTCTGGTCAATATAGACCCTTTCCCCAAGCGCTCCTGTCCTGCTCCTGTTCCCCACATGGTGATAAGCAGGGCAGTGAGGCAGAGCCTGTGTGAAATATGCAGGAGGGTCCCTGGGAATTGGGTATTCAACAGACTTCCCCTTGGGGTGGCCCTAAACTTGTGTTGAGGACCAGTCTCTCAGCCTGCAGGGTCTGTCATTTATGGAGGGGATGATGGGCTTGGGAATGGTCCTTGCTGTTGGGGTAGATTTCAGAGGACCTGGTATGAAGCCTAATCCCCAAGTGTGCCCCACTCTCATCTTTAAAGAGTGAATTAATTACAGCTTTACAGTGACTTTACACTAGGTGTCTGCAGGGGGTAAAATTCTTATCCCTTGGGAATGGAGCTCTGCAGCAGGGAGTGCTCCTGCTGTCCCTTGGAGAACATGCCTTACAGATACATCAGGCCCAACAGTTTTTCTTCACAAGCATGAGCTATGGTTACCCCCCAGAAAAACCCCACCCCAAACCCATGACTTGATAAGGTACAACCTGAAGCTCCTGGTCACGTTAGAGGATCCCAGAGTCCAACCAGTTGCAGTAGTAAAAGGACCAAGCACCTCTGGGTGTTGGAGGAGAAGCTGGGTGCTGCGGTGGGACCAGAGTGGTGGCAGGAGGAGACGGGCTGGTTCATTCCGACTCCTAACCCTCTCCCTGTGGCATGAGCTCACCCTTCCTTTGCACAGGCCCTTCTCTGTAAATGGCAGTTGTTTCCTCAATTCCTCTGTTTGGTTCAAGGAGAATTTTCTAGATGCTTTGAACTGTTTTAAAGTCCTAATCTTTCTTTTTCAGCATCTTTACAGCAGAATAAACTTTACACTGTACCAACTGAGATGCAGTTTCTGGCAAGTACTGAGGAGTAAGTTAACTATAAAGTTTGTATTAGAAAGTTGAGAGAGAAAATTATCCCCTGAGCTAGACCAAGTTTTAGGAATTTGAAATTCAGTCACTGAAATGTTTTGATTATACCAAACATCCCAATCACTAGCAGCCTGATGATAGAAACCCTCTTCTGAGTGTCCAGTGTCCCTCTGCATGTCCAAATAATTGCATAGATTTTCCAGCCACTCTGAAATATTATCCAGAGGTGTCTCCTCCTGGGGAATTGTGCCTTGGTTTTCTCAGGAACAGCAAATATGTGAAGGCAGTGATGTAAAACCCACCAGGGTTTACTGGTGATGGTCCTACTTTGATAACAATGATGGGAAGGAGGCATCTTACCAGGAACAGATGTTTCTTTCCTCTCAGTGCTATCGGTTTGTTTTTTTTTTTTCCATTTAGCAGTCCTGTGGACTTTATGCTAAGTATTACAAGTTGCTGAGTGGCTGGGCAAGGCACGTGCACCCTCAGCTCCTACAGATGGGTGCCGAGGGTGCTCTGCCCTCTGTAAGGCTGCTGGTCCCACGTGGCAGTTCACTGAGCAGACCCCTCTGCTGCTCTGAGCTGCTTAGGTGCCCTTGAGGACAGCGTTAGCTTGGATTTCTAAAAACTGGGAATTTTCCTTCTGTCAAGGCTCTGAAGTGGTTGCACTGTATTTAAACCAGGGCTTTCACCGGATTCTCTTTTGGACTATTTTAAAGCAAAGATCTGACGGAGGAGAAGGAGGTTACCAGCGATGTGCTTTCAGACTTAAAGAAGGAGGAGGAATACAAAACAAATATATGGAAAGGTTTCCTCATCTCAATCCCATACGCAGCCAGCATTGGAGGTACAGCAACACTGACAGGAACTGCACCAAACCTCATCCTTCTGGGTCAGCTGAAGAGGTATGGGAGGCCATCCCGGAGAACCCTGTAAATCCTGGAAAACAGACGTGTTCTCCATCCCTATAGGAAATTTCCTTCTGTGCTGAGAACTTGTTTGAAAAATGTATGCCCTTCCAGAACATTTTGGGAGATTTTGTGAGCAGTTGCAAGCAGAGAGTGCTTGCAACAGCCTTAGCTGTAATAAGCAGGTTTCCAGCATAGCCTGCCGGGCTGTCAGCCAAGCTGGTGCCTGTGTGCTTCAGCTTACTGATGCTCTTAATCCCATTGAATTTAATGGGGCTTGAATACATGCTTACAATTAATATGGTAACTGTTTTGATGAAACAGGCCGTGTAGAGTTTTGTGAACAGTTACATCTACAACTTTATGGTAGAAAGGAAAATAAGGAACCCATTACTTCAGGCCTGCTTTCTTAGTCATAGAAGATGCCTGCTATGTGCATAGGAACAGAGATATGTACCATCCTAAGTGTACACAGGTGTTTCTTTGCTGGCCTCTACAAGTAGGATGTTCAGTCTCTCCTAGGCATGTACAGCATCCCTATGAGGTTCACGTTCAGGCTCTTCAGTAGTTATTGTAGCAGGGTTTAATCCCGGGTGCTCAGGAGCATCAGTGCGTGAGCATCAGCCCATCTGGAGAGAGATTTTCAGACCTTCCCTTGCAGGCTTGCACAGCTGGGCTGGGTGAGCTGTGGGTGGCAGGGTGGCCTGGAGGGGTTGTCCCAACACAATGCTCCCCAAATCTCTTGGTGCCCAGATAACTGCTTATGCACACAGAGAAATAGTTTTTAAATGCACATGGGCAAGTTTGTAGGATGTTTTGCTGCTGATTTCAGATGTTTGTTTACCCTTAAATTGAAGGGTTGTTTCCCTTCTTGCATTAACTTGATTTTTCCCGTTTGCTTAGTTATTTTCCAGAATGTGATGTGGTGAACTTTGGTTCTTGGTTTATGTTTGCATTTCCTTTAATGCTGATTTTTCTTCTCCTGGGATGGCTATGGATCTCCATCCTGTATGGAGGAATTAACCTGAGGTATGTTTATGCTTACTATACATATACGTAGTCTGGTTTTACCAGCATTGTGAAATACATGTTCATCACAATTCTCATACTAAATCTACTGATAACACCCAGGATCATCTGGACAGTGGGGGATTTCATAACTAACTTCAGGATGCTCATGCTATAACAAGTCATCTATTTTTAATAAGCTGATATGCAACAGGAAGGTTTTAAAGATACCTCATAGCTACATATACTTTATCTAACAATTACATATGTGTACAGAGTATGTATTATATATTCATTCAGTTAAACATACAATTTTTAAAGATTGCTTTACTGCCTGACCTGGGCCTGTAAAGGCCAGTGGCAGATTTTCATTGACAGAATGGAAAGCAGAATCAAACTTTGGAATTAGTAGCAAAAATCTCCTAAGGCATAAAAGAGCCAGGATTTGTTCCTGGAGCAGAAACTTTGGTTTGGAACAGATTACTTCACAACAGGGCTTAATTTTACAACAATGTGTTAATCTGTAACTGAGAATAACATGTTTTTCCAGTAAATCTTTGCTAGATACATGCAACCTCTAGTGTACGCTACTTAAAATGGTTGCAGCATTGCCATGCTGGTTCATTTGGAGCCCTTTTTTACCCTGCACACTCTTGTATGTGACAGTAACAAACTCACAGTCCTGCTTCCTCCAGGGACCATACAGAATTTCTAATATTTAGAAAAGTCTTTAATTGTTATTTTGAGTTAAAAATGCAAATAGAAGAAGGGGGGGAAAAGAGAACAGGTGTCCAAATATTTACATTGTCTCAAAGACGGGAAAAAATCAATGGGAAAGTTTCAGTCCAGAAAATGCCAAACCCCCGGTCCTTAAATTGCTCATGGGGCTTCATGGGAGGCTCTGCGTGCTGCTCTGGGATGCTCTGCTGGGTTGCAGCCACCCAGGCCTGTGCTGCTCTGCATCGTGTGTCCCAGCCTCATGCAATGTGGGCCCTGAATTCCCCAGCCCTTTGG
Source organism: Athene cunicularia (assembly GCF_003259725.1). Classification (NCBI taxonomy): domain Eukaryota; kingdom Metazoa; phylum Chordata; class Aves; order Strigiformes; family Strigidae; genus Athene; species Athene cunicularia. Next base: position 9,154,319 of record NW_020799125.1, read on the forward strand.
GGAGAGTTGGGGAACAGCCCCGGCATCCTGCCAGCATGGCCCCGGACAATCAGGTGAGGGAAGAGGTAGCTGTGCTGGCCAAAGCCCCTGGTGAAATGCAGAACTGCTCTTGTGCTCAGAGAACGTGATGCTTTTTGTTTTGTTTGGCTCGTCTCTGTCAGCACAAAGCCCGGCTTTATTGGGATAGCTGGGCCAGTGCAGATACCAGTATTCCCCAGTGGTGAGGTGTCTCGGAAGAGACATTGCAAAGCTGCACAAGTACAGCTGAGGTTCTGCAGCAGTCTGGTGGGCTGCTTTGACTGTAACGGCTCGGGGGTAGTGGCTGGACTTTCGGTGTGGGCACGTCCTTGGTGTCTGCAGCACAGTACAGGCAGATGGACATCACTGCAATTGCAGGTCAGCTTCGCTTAATAACCACCACCACCACAAAAAAAAAAAAAAAAAAAAAAAAAAAAAAAAAAAAAAAAAAGTGAAAGGGTCAGGTGTAGCTGTTTGAGGTTCAGGAACTTCTGAAGGATCAACTGTTCATCCATACAGAAGACCCAGCCATGATACCCCTCTGAAACAGTGAATGAATTAAGGAAGCGCAGGCACCACGGCGCCAGATAGATGCATCTGATGCAGAAAGTTGGGTCTGTAGGTTTAATCAAGGCCACGGGCAGGGTTAGAAGTGAGGTTCAGCATCATGGGATGTGATGGAAGATGGAGTGTGAGATATGAATATGTCATTTGTATGCACATACTACAAAGGACCAAACAGTGTGTGCAGTCAGCATGGCCGGGCTAAGAGTCTTAGCCAGGAGCACATTAACATTCCTGGCCAGTTAGAAATGCCTCACATTTTTGCTGATCCTCAGCAGCATTCTGGGATCACCCAGGAAATTGCAAGTGACTTGAGAAGTGAAGGGACAGATTAATTTTCTTTGTCACCCTCTTCCAAGTTCTTCTGTCCAAGTAGGTAACTGCTAGAGATGTGGAAATCCTGCAGTGTTGGGACTTACTTTTGACAATCACAGCCCGTGCTGGAGGAAGCAGTTCAGAATATAAATGAGAGGAAACTTCCTAACCTCTGCAGGGTCTCCTTTGTATGAATGCATAGAGAAAGAATATATAAAATAGGGCCTTATTGCCTTTATCTGCACCAGAGACCTTCCTCATTAGTCTTCATAATCTGAAGAGAATGCAAACAGAGCTGCCAGAGATGCTCAGCTCTTTGAAACTTGCAGAGCAGGCACTGGAGAAGTACCCCAAGTCATGCATATGCAGCATTTACGATATGTCAGCTATGTTAGAGACGTGTAAAAATGTAACCGTGTTCTTGGCAGGGGCTGGAGAACAAAGAAATCAAATATAAGAGTGGATGCAGAAGCCCGAGCCAGAGAAGTGATAAAGGAGGACTATCAGAAACTGGGTCCGACAAAGTAAGTCATAAAGGTGGGACTGAAATGAAAAAGAAATCAAGCGGGTTTGGAAATGTCCTGTCTTAAGAGTGGAGGACTGGGGGAAATGCAGTTTTTTACAAGAAAGTGAAATACATCTTTGCACTCAGCGTGTTCATAACCTGCTGAAGTTTGCTTTTTGAATGCTCCAGTTTCTTCACCTTTGCTAACATGAATAATTGCAAATAGCAGCTTGTACACAAATCTTCTCAAGAACAAAGTTGATATTATATAGTGAATTCATGCTGGGTTGTTTAATGACTGTTTGTAATTTTTCTACTCCAGGGACAAAAACACTCCTGTGTGCGTTATGTACTAACCAACACAGGCTGAATTTTGAAGGTTTGCGCATACTTGTTCTGCAAAGCAGGAAGCGTTAGCTGAGAAGGCTGGTGAATCATATGACAGATATGAATCATGTGGATTGTGGATATACCTTAAGAAATCTTAATAGCTGCTCGAAGAAAGCATATGGAAAGAAGTCAGATCCATGTCATGGAATACATTTTTTTTTCTGACTATCTCCTTCAACTGTATTAGTCAGGTGAAGAAAGAACAAGAGACTTTTAGCTTCTTATTGTAGTTCCTCAAAGGCCTTGTCTTCTGGTAAAAGCTTGGTGCAAATTGCAGTGATGGGGATCATATTTTGGAGAAAGGAACCAGCAGAAAGAAACATGAATTTTATACTCATGAGAAATGCCAGAAAAGAGTGAAGCTGGAGAGAAGTTCAGTATCTTTAGAAATCAAACCCTAGGTGTGTCCAACCAGCCACCGATATTCTGGGCAACCAGGGCTAGTGAGGTTTTTGAAACTGTAGGTCTTAACCTTCAATGGTTTGTGGTTTTCCATCTGTAAAGTAATATTTTCATATTCATGGCAATGCTGTGAAGATTCAGTGATGTTTGTGTCATGCTATCGACATTGTAATTATTGCTGTTGTGTGGAAAATGGAGTGGTTCTTCAAAGACAATTGTCTGTGCCTGTGCTGTAAGTGAAAGAAATTGGTTTATATGTTCCATTCAGTACATTATCGAGCAGCCTGCAAAATGTCTCTGAAAGAATCAAAGTCCCCCTTTGAGGTCTAGGAGTGAGAAAGTCCATTAAGCTGTGCTCTACCAATTTGATTAGCAACCCCATAACTTAAAATCAGTGCAAATGGCCTCTTCCCAATGGTTTAAATGCCCTTCCCTGTGCTTGGAGAGATTTTAAACAGCGTTTTGAGGCATTGTCTTGGTTAACTCTTGACTCCACTAGATACTTAGTGAACATTGCCATTTTACCCTGCTGTTTGTCATATGTCTAAGGGATACTGTTAAGGTTTCGACCTTGAAAAAGTTTGTTCCTGCTGTCTCATATGATTTGAATCTCAGCCATCTTTTTACATCACTTGAACTGGAGTGAAACCATCCCTAGCTGACGTGTCTTAGGGACATCTCAGAGGGCAGTGGTAAGAGGCATGACCATGAGAAGCTGCTTGGCTCTTCTCCGCCCCAGCCAGAGGGTTAACCTTGCATACACCTGTTGTAACATCTGAGCATTCCTGATGCCCATCTTGCCTCTCCTTAATGTCTTCCAATAAGAGATAATTGCTGGCAAATATTTGCAAATAGATTTACAATCTATCCCAATCTTTCACTGTAATTTTTAGAAAACCAGCCTAGCTTCTCACCCAAGCTGCTGCAGCCTGAGCTCAATACTTGAGCTAGCTTTAATCCACCCCTTTAGCACTTCAGCATTTTAACTGCGTTTCTTTTCATTTTAGGTTTGCAGAACAGGCAATTTTCTTCTTCTTCTGCATGTTTGCGATCATGCTTTTTTCCAGGGATCCCAAATTCATTCCAGGTTGGGCAAGCTTGTTTGCACCAGGGTAAGATTTTATTTTCATTCCACTGTCACATTTTTCAATAACATTTCCAACTCTTTGACATTCCTGGGTTTCTGATTGGATTGCTTAACACTATTACTCAGGTTTCCTGGAATAAACTGCACGTCAAGTAGCAGAGCCAACTTTATTGTTTCTGTCTCCTGGAGGAGGTACATGAAGCCCAGTGGGAAGTTGGCATCTGAGGCCATCCCTAGGGTTTTAATGTTGCAAACACTGTTTATAGGTACATTTACAGTGAAATACTGAATTCTTTTCTGGATGGACCCTGCATTTCACTTTAGAGTCTGAGTATTTTGCAAAGAGCTCAAATAAACAAGATGTTCTGGGCTCTGCCCCTCTTCTTCCCTGTAATGAGCTGAGGAAACTTGTCCTCACAACCCCTCATGGACTGACCCTGACTCTGCAGTCAGAACAACCAGAGCATCACTGTGGTAGGGATTAGATCTTGTTTTTTACATATGTAGGGCAACTTTTCTAGGGGGTTCACAGCCCATCATAGAAATGTAGCTCAACAGGGAATTAAAAAGAACTGTGAACAACAAGTGTTGTTCAGACCTGATGGAAACTTATAATCTTCTTTGGTAAATCCCTGTTCTCATAAACTTTGTAATTCTACAGGCTTGTGCTTCTTACACGTGTTTCTGCTGCTTTTGGACAGGTTTATCTCAGATGCAGTTACAGGAATCACCATTGTGATTATACTGTTCTTCTTCCCTTCACAAAAACCTTCCTTCAGGTGGTGGTTTGACTTGAAAGGTGAGTAGGAGACCCTTCTGGGCAGGGACTCAGCCCTTGCCTGTGTTCTGGCAGGGCAGGCATGGAGCAAGAGCCAAGACTATCCCTTGGACTTGCACCAGCCCACAGCAGCTGCACTGGCCATCTGGAGCAGCGTGGCTTGAAGGTCCGATTTGATCCTACAGAGGCTTTTTTTCTGAAGTGTCAGAAGAGGTTTAGCAGTCACTGCCCTGCTGCTGATTGCAGGAATGACTCAGCTGCTCATGTAGCTGTCAGGGATGATGCCATGGTGGGTTGAAGCAAGCTGAAATTGGTGTTGATTGACCATAGCAGACATGATTGTGAAACAGAGGTTTGGTTGCTGACTCCCAAACAGCTCCTGTCCCTCAGGGAAGAGCATGAACCTCTGACAGGGCAGAGCTGGGTGAATTGTCCATACTCAGAAATAGGGGCCCTTCCTCAGTTCCTAGAATGATTAGAATTTAAACTCCTAAAGCCCAAAATCTCCAGCAGGTTTTGCTACCAGGAGTCTTTTGAGGTCTTGGGTCTGTCCTCTTGAGTAGCAGTGAGATAAAATTTTAATTCATAAGCCACTTGGAATAAGAGATGGTCTTAATGTGGAGATGCAGCTGATGAAGACCCTTCATGGATGGTGCAGCACTGCCTGGCATCTATGGGAACAAAATACGGGCTGCTCTGAGTCATACACATTTGTTGTGTTGTCCATATGCAGGAAGATGTTTAATCAAGCCTCCTCTAGATAAAGTATGTGTGCTCTTGTTCAACAGAAAATCACAGTCCCATTAGTGCATCCTTCCACATGACAGAGCTCACTTCATCATGTATTAAGAAATGGCCTTTAGTGTTGATGAGCTCTTTGCTATAAAACTTACCAGCTGTTGAATGGCAAGTGAAGAATTAATAACATCTTCATAATTCAAGTGGTAGAAAATGTCTTCCTTCCATGGACTCTGTTGAGTTGAAGACAGTGTTTATGTCTGTTACAGAGAAAAAAATAACCTGATATTAAATGTTCCCTCAAGAAAGCCTCAAAGAAAACTTTAAGTGCTAGAATTTCTAAAATTATCTTTTAATTGTTTAGCTTAAGACACTCCATATGTATATTTTATCAGCAACTCATGGTTAGTGAGCTTCAGCTCATGATACTCTGTCAGATGATGACTGATGTGTTCCTCTTTGGGTGTCTGTTTGACATGGGGGTTTTCTCTTCATTTAGCACCAAACACTGAGACACAGCCCTTGCTGACTTGGAGGAAGGCCCAAGAGACAGTGCCCTGGAACATCATCTTGTTGCTTGGAGGAGGCTTTGCCATGGCAAAGGGCTGTGAGGTGAGGCTTGCTGCAGATGCAACATTGCAGTCATCCTGCCCAACAGAGTTGGATTTTATCGGAGTGTCACTTGGGGTTCTCATTTGGCTCTGGCCAATTTGCATCTTTGGAGTCACAACACATGTTTCTCAACTCCAAGTGACAACAACTCACAGCAGATAACTAAGGAGGTTAAGAGATCTTGCAACTGCTTTCAAGCTGCTTGCTGTTAAATACCCCGAGGACACTGCCCATAGGTACTTGTGTGGGTTGGTGAAGGTCATATGTCATGTGTAGTTCTAGGAGAGGATCAGTTCACCTGCAGAGACACAGGAACACTGCTCTCCACCTTGTTTGCTCTCCCCGTCTGCAGGAGTCCGGTTTGTCTGTCTGGATAGGAGGCCGGCTGCATCCCTTGGAGGGTGTACCACCGCCCGTGGCTGTCATCCTCATCACGATTGTCATTGCCTTATTCACGGAGTTTGCCAGCAACACAGCCACTATTATCATCTTTCTGCCTGTCTTGGCAGAGCTGGTAAGGTAGTCCCATGGCAAGACTGGCTGCTCCTCGGCTCCCCTCCTCGCCCTGCCCCTTGGATGGGCAGGTCTGTGTTGTGTCTGTGTTGGGACAGGCACTGTGTGGATCTCCTGCTCCTGGGCTTCAGGCACTTTGGAATCCTTGGGAGCAGCAAAGCAAATGCCTGTAGTGTAACATGGGCACTGAAAGATAATATTCCTTCAGATGTTGTTGTTGAGATACGTGATTATTTATCACAGAGTGTGGGATAGGGTTCTGCATGGAGCACTAGCTGTTTGCATTCTTTGAGATATCTTCTTATGACTCCCAATCCCCAAGGTGCAATTTCTCTTCCTTTCTGTTTTTCAAGGCCATTCGTCTGAAAGTAAATCCCCTCTATTTAATGATACCAGGAACTATAGGATGCTCCTATGCGTTCATGCTGCCAGTCTCAACACCTCCTAACTCAATTGCATTTTCTTCTGGACACTTGATGGTCAAGGATATGGTAAGTTCTTTTAGTTATGGAAAATGCTGAAAACAATCAGCCTGAGTGGAATATTTAAAAAAGGAATTTTTTGTGTTGTTATTAGTTCAATATGTAGCAAAGTGAAAAGACAGAAGTCTGATACTGTTCTTAGCAGTGTTTGAAGGGCACAGGGATATGGAAGGAGCCTGTATGAAGTCTGTCCTTGTGAAATTTGGAGCCACCAAATTGGCTCCAAATGGTAACAAAGATGGTCTTGAATGTGTTCAGCATCTCCCAGACACTGCTCCTGTTTCTGCTAATGTCAGCAGCTCAACTTTCATAGGTTTCTGGATGCAGGAAAAGTTCCCCAGCTCAGTGAAATAAAGCTTATGAGTAAAATTAGGCTCAGTCCCAGTTCCTGCTCACATTCCTGAAGCAGGAACAGAAGCTAAACAGATGTTAATATTTTTGATGGATCAAAGCTTGGTAAGCATCTGCAGAATGGCCTTTGTGGCTTAAGATGTTGCTAATATTAACGGCAGTTAAGCCTTCCATTTTTATAATGTTTATATTCCAATAGCTTCATGCTTCACATGCTGTGGATGTCCAGTCTAAACTCAACAGTTGTCTTTGTATTTCTTTTGTAGGCAAGAACTGGGTTGCTCATGAATCTTATGGGAGTTCTGCTTCTTAGCTTGGCTATGAACACATGGGCCAAGAGCATCTTTCAGCTGGGGACCTTCCCTGCATGGGCCAACATCCATGCAGAAAATGCCACCTCACTCTTGACAGCTGTAGAAAATGTCACTTTAAGTGCACTAAATAAAATATGAACAAAGTCACCCCTGGGGAAGGACTCACTCACTTAGGACTTGGGCACTGGAATTGTCAGAGTACATACAGGAGGAAAGCCACGTGGCTGCTCACACTGTGTGGGACCCTCTGGTTTAATTTTATTTTTAGAAATACTGGTCAGTGTCACAACATCCATTTGTTATTTTCTCTGGAGATCTTTCCCCACCTTCCACAGGTACAAATCAGACTCTCCCAGAGTCCATCTGTTGTAGGTGGATTTTAACTGGACAACCCTGTAAGTGTCGAGCACCTTTGGGTAAATGCCTCTCCCCCCATGAAAGCTAGCGAGCTTTGCTGCTCTAGCTTCTGATACCCTGCCTTGTTTTGGAGAGTGCCTCTGGGAACAGGGTGGAGGCAACTGGATTATTTAAATCCAACCTGATGTGAGTGAGTGTATCAGAATCTGGCCAGGGGGAAGGTGGTGTGGCTGGGTGCTTCTAGCAGGATGTGAGGGATGGGGTCTCATTACCATCTTGTGAGTAATTCTCTCGTGGAGGATGAAGACTATTTCTTCAGGTTTGTGTGTGAAGGCATGATTCAGGACATGTGTTGCTAGGACTTGGTGCATTACTCCAAGCTTTGGAAACAGGAAGGCAACAGTTTGTTTCCAAACACATTCAGTGTTTTGAAAACCTGAGACAATAATTGCTGCCTGGTTCTTTGCACTGAGTACACAGGTGGGGGTTTGGGACCAAATTAATTTCTGATGTAACTTTGGACATCAGTGGTGTTTCACTGCTGGTGAATGTGGCCAGTCTTTGGTTTGTGAGGTTGACTCACTCATGAGTGAACCACTGAGTCACAGGTCAGTGGACAAGTTGCATTGTAATTTTATAGACATTTCAGAAAAATAGGCTTTGATTCTTAACATCTTTTAAAATCAGATTGCTTAAGTACTTTCAATGAAAGCATTGCAAATTGACTGTGATTTTAATCACCATTTTATCTGATTTTTTAAATTTTCTGTAAGAATCTAAAATATTTAATTTAAAAGATTGAAAGATGAAGGATATAATTCTTGGTTTAGAGAAGATGAGTGACTGGATCCCTGTGCTGGGACAGTTTTCTCTGATGATGGAAACTGGTGGAGCTAGCAAGGCAGACTGGCCCGGGGTTAGGGGTCCCACGCATCCCCCCCTGCTCCTGTGCTGCTGATAAACCCCAGGGCTGGGTGGGAGAGCTGACAGGGCGATGCTCACCAGCCACAGCGACTGCTGCGGGACATTATCGCAGGGTTGCATGGTAGGTGGGGACTTGTGGGGGTTGAACTGAAACTGCTAAAACCAGTTTTGATCAAGTTCAAAAAAATCCTCAGTGTTCAACAAAATTCTTCAGTTCATCAAAATCCTTAATGATTGTGAAAAATGTACAATAAAGCACATTTGTTAGCATGTCACATCGTCCTGTTTGCTCTGTAAATTGGGAGGAAAAAAGCAAAGCCTGAGCCTCCCTGTCCCATCGCTTCACCCCCTGATTTGGGCAGTGGTTCCCTCGGAGGGCAGTGAGGTGTGAGCAAAACGGAGCCCTGTTAAGCAGAGGAGCAATGAGGCTGGGAAGGCTCCTGGCCCAGTGTCTCAGGGCTGTGCTGAAGGGATGCAGCCCCAGCAGCTGCTTTTGCTGGAGATACCCCGTATCACTGTCCCGCTTCCCTGGGGCAGCTTTGCGCTGGCTGCGCCCTGGGTTTGGGCACCGTTGTTCTGCATGGATGCTCCTCGCCATGCCTGAGCGAAGATGGACTGAAGCGGGACAGGAATCTTGCTCCCTGCATTTCCCTTTCCCAGGCGACTGTCCCAGGGCCAGGGAACGGGCTGTACCCTGTGTGGCTGGGCGCCGCGGGAAGGAGCCCTGTGTCCCACTGCCCTGCCACGGCTGGAGCTGCTGCTGCAGGGGATCAGAGCGGTCACTGGAACAGAGCTGCCTCTGTCCCTGCAGCCTGGCGTACCGCAGAGAGGGCCTTTGGATCATCTGATTTTGAGGCTCAAAGGGTAACATCCCGTCCAGCTCCGCTGCATATGTTGGGGTCGCAGGGTTTACTTACAGTCTTGGCTCTGGCGTGGTGCATCCTAGTTGAATCCAGGAGGATGGTTTTACTTGGGCATGAAAGCAGAACTGAGACCACAAAACTTGTGTAGAAGTCTCCAAAAATCACTCCCAGTGTCCTGGCATGTCTGTGGCACTGTCTATCCAGAGATCAGAAGGTATTTCACAAATGCAGCCAGGGGAGGTTTATTATCTCTGTGTTGTCATGGGAAACTGGGGCAGAGGTAGGACCAGTGACTTACCCGAGGTCACACAATGGGGCCTTGGCAGACCTGGGAAAAGTGTGAGGAGCACCTGGATCCTAAGCCTCTACTTTAGTCAAAGAGCTACTGCCAGCTCTATCAGCAGCCTCTGCATTTCCCAGGGCTCCCTGTAGGATCTGGTTTAAGGCACGTGCACGACAGCATTACCTAATTCTGCTTTTTCATATCCAGGCATCTGTGAGAGCAGGACTGGTCTGGCCTGCTTGATTTTTATTTTTTTTTTTTTTTAAACAAAGATTTTAAGATTTAGTATTTCTGGGGTTCAAGGGTGAACTGGCCTGCATGACTAATTTCTGATTCCATTTGCTGCTCCTAGTACTAATATTTGCCAAAAGCAGCTTTTAATGGTAAGTCAATCCCATTATTCTTGAAGGGTCTGTGATATGAGTAGAGATAGGAAAATTGCCAGGAAAGGGCATTTCAAGTCTTATACTAACCTTCTATAAATTCAACTGTGTTATTTTAAAGGAATTTTGCCCATCTATGCACTGTTTCTCCAGGAATGTAGAAATCCAACAACCATCACAAAAGCCATTCACATTAGCAGCCTGCTTGTGAATTTTAATTAACAGGAAATGCCACTCGCATTGAAATACAACATCCAGAATATCTCTGCTTTACTCCTTTGATGTTCCCCATCCAATCCTAGACCAACATGCACATGTTCTCCTGAGACACTTGGAGGAAAATAATTCTGGTTTATTTACAGTAGGAAAGCATCTTTTATCCCAGAAGCATTCAAGTTGCTTTACAAACTGTTCACACAGAAGAGCTGCTATAGCGTCTTTACAGCGGGGAGTGATTCTGGGGCTCAGCTGATTTGCACCCAGCAGCAATGCTGAAAGTTCAGGAAAGGGAAAGATTCCTGAAACAAATGAAAGCTGGGCATGATAGGGGAAACTCAGCTATTGCAAGTTAGATAGCCTCGGTTCCCTTATCACATTTATCCCTCATCAGTCACTGAGAGGACATTGCTGGGATTATTCTGTATTTCTATAGTAGAAACGTAAGAAGACATGACCTGGCTCTGTATCACCATAAATTGTTCATTTGCATGTGACATTAACAAGCAAAGAATCACCACTAATGGGCTAATCTTTCCCATGCCTCCAATTTCTTGAAAAGGCAGAATAACATGATCAACAGGTGCTGATGATATTGCCATGGAGAAATATCTTCAGCATTAAATAATCCTATTTTTAGCCCACCATTTATCTGTACCCAGTCATTTTCTTAAGCTGTAGTGTTCATGTACCCCATACTCTACCTGTGATACACCGTGCACAGTGCACCCCCTCCCATCATTGTCACCAGCGCGGGGTTACCCTGTCACTACAGGTTGAACTTTCAGGTGTCTTGGCAAGAGACTCTTGTTCAGACTGCCCTGAGACCCACCCTGTGAGCACTGCAGTCGGCAAAGCAGAAATGGATTTAAAATCTCTGTCCTGGATGGTATGAGCTCAGTCACCATCCCTAATCGGAGCAAAGCCAGGCTGTGCCTCCTGGCTATGATACAAATGAAACCCCCTCTTGTCTTCTTATAGTTACAGCAAGCTAGTTGCAGGCGTGTGGATCTCTTTGTATCCTATTGTAGTGCTAGAAAGTCTAAATCAGGGATGTTAGGAAATTCTAGAGCTTGAGCTCTACAGAGACTGGAGCTTGTCAAGAAAGCAAAGCCCATGTATACCACCTGGAGCTGGGCCACAAGATTCCCAGCAACACAGGGTGGGAAAAGGCACCTCGGAGCATCTCAGGGCGACACAGCATACGCATCCCAACACCAGCTCGCCAGCCTCCTGCTTCTTCACTTCCTCAGTTTTCCCTAAAACTCTCCACCCACAGACTTCTTTCGTTTCTGAGCTGAAATGAAGACAGACCTTGAGGTACTTTAGCAGAATGTGACCACAAGATGTCACAGCTGCTTTGCTGAGCTGCATGGTCCTACCCATGTCCTGCTCCCCAGCCTTGCCCACAGTTCTTCCTGTATCTGTATAAACACACACGCTGGTGGTTTTTTTGGGGGTGTGTGTGGTTTTTTGGGGTTTTTTTTGTTGTGTTTTTTTTTTTTTTTTTTCCCAGAACAAGCTTGTTCATTGTGTCCTAGGGAAAGTTAGGCATTGATGGTTCAAGCTCATTCAGAGTTTATCAGTTCAAGGTATAAAATAGAGGGTATCCTAGATTTAGGATAGTCCAGCCTGCAGAGATCTGTTTGGGGTTTTTTTTCGGAGTCAAAGTCTTTGTCTGACTGCATACAAGCACTTCTTGGTGCTGCCTGGAGTTACTGGTCAAGCACAGCTCCCCCACAGACTTCAGCTCCCCTTTGCCAGATGATGCTGCAGGCTCAGAAAACACTCATCACTATGTTATGGACTTGAAGGTTTTTTGGTTTTTTTTGCAGCCCAGAAAACTACCTGCTGAGCCTGGATGGGGTCCCGGGGGCTGATGAAATCCATTAGCTCAGAAATATAGTGAGAAAGAAGTTTGATCTTAGAATAGCATCTAAGGAGAACCTGATGAGTTTTGCAGAATACAGCTATGGGCCTTTTAGGGTGGTCCTTTATAGTCTGTGAATTGAATTCGGGACCTAATTCATGGCCTGGGCAAGCAATTGCTATGGATGCTCCAAACAAATGGCACTTTCTTTCAGGCCCGCCTGGCTGGTGCCTCTTCCCGGCTGGAGCCAGAGTTCCTCACTCCGTGTCTGTGCTCCAGGGCACCAGGAGAAAACCTTTGCTCTAACAGCCACGTGGGAAAAAGAAAAACTCGAGCAATACAGCAGAGCTGTTGAGTGGAGCGGCAAGAGCAGAAAGGACTTTGGTACCTGCAAGAAGGGCTGAGGAAGCAGACAGAGGTTTGCCTTGCCCGCCCGTGCTCGTGATTGCTGTCCTGCCATGACTGCTGCTGCCGAGGGGTCCGGCCGCGTCCCCAGGGGAAGGGGCTGCTCTCCCTCCGCTCGCCGGAGAGCAGAGCCCCGTGTGTTCCGTCCCCGGGGGCGGCCGGGACAGGGCTGACCTCCAGCCCTTTGCCCTCTCCCGCCCAGGGGAGCATGAGAACATCCCGGGGGCCCGGCAGTTCCCACCCGCAGGAGGGCTGGGCTGGGCTGGGCCCAGGACAGCGGGTCCCTGTAAGGAGCGAGCTCAGCGCCGGCGCGGTGAGCTGGGTCGCCTTCGCCCACAAGCGTCCTGTAACCCACGAGCTCAGTGCCAGGAGTGATACAGGTTTCTTGTACAAGCTGATCCAAGGAGGGGGAATCTTCTTTGAAAACATAACTGAGGAGCAAACACCACGGGCTGGTCCTTGTCTCCTGGCAAGGGGGTTTGGTGGCTGGATCTCTGTGCCCTGCACATCCCAGGGGTCATCCCATGGGGACTACACATCTGGGAGCTTCTCAGCACTTTGGGAATCCTGCCTGTGGCAGGGCTTTCTTTGCAGTGGATTTACTAGCTATAGGAAATTGGAAAAGGTTCAACTTCGAAGCTTCATGTTCCTCTTCTAGGAATATGAGATGGGCCTGAAGCAGTTTTTGTACCCCACACACAAGCTCATGGTTTCAGCAGGGAGCAGCAGCCTGCGAGTAAAGGTGGACAATTATCAGCACGTGGTTTGCTGGATCTTATCACACCCTTCATGCCATGACTGATGTCTAAAAGAGGAAAAGCTTCCCTTCTCTCTGCGAGCAATCCCAACCTTGCTGCTCACTGGTGGGCAGTGGGGAGGGGAAGTCAGCTGGGGTGAGACAGCTGATTTCCTCACAGAGGATGGTGACACCCCGTGTTCCACATGATGCTTGTTCCATCTTTGTCAGTCCATATGTCATTGACTCACTTCTTTTCAGCTATGTGTCATGAAAATAAGCCTTCTCTGCAATAACAATAGGATGCGAAGTGTAAAGGCCAAGCAGTGCTGTGCAGCCCTGTTCTGTCCTGTCGTGGGTTTATTCCCCAGGCTTTGTATACCAGGTTTGCGCACTCACTCCAGGAATTGACAGCGTTGCTGATCTGAATTGCCTTAAAACATCTGGTTTGTTTTGTTGGTTTGGGGTTTTTTTTGAGTCCTGGCTTTCTGGTGCCAGCTGCCTTGGTTTCCTATCCTGCATCTCCCAGCAGCTGCATCCAGGATCCTCTCTGAGATCAATAAGGCACTGGAGCATGGAAAATTTTCGAGCAAGACTGGAGCACCTCTCTGCTGCTGGGTATGTAGTGTCTCTTTAACCCCTCTCCCTCCCTCTGTCTTGATAGCTGTTGAATGGCCTTTTCCACTGAAAAACCTCCTTTGCTAGTCAAAATTCTCCCTCAAGCTGAGGGTGCTGTTGGGCAGGGGCAGATGGGAATCGCCTGGCTCAGTTTAATCCTGGGGAGAGGCTCCTTCTCCCTGCCAGGTTTTCTGATCTCTGTAGAGTCACTCCAGATGTGAGGCCTGAGAAATTATATTCCTTCCCAAGCATTTGTTTTTGTTAGACGTTTAAATAGCTTTATGGGACATTTCATCCTGTCTGTAGTAGCCAGATTCTTATCCTTGGAGATTTCCTCTGGCACTGGAGCTTTAGTGTGAAACTGTTTTCTCTGATCAGTTCTGTATGTGTCACCCTTAAACCTTCAGATTTTTGTTTGGTCTCCTCTTAAGAGGCAGGGAGATCAGAAACTCCTACTCAACTGCCTCTTATCCATTGAACACCTTGTAATTACAGAGCTGATGGAACAATTTCCACAACAACCAGGAGCCTTTTTTTTCTCCCTCCAGCATCCTCTAAATAACCACTAAAGTCACTCTTAGCCACTGCCAACAAGTTCACCCCTTTGAATGACTTTATTATGATTTTTATAGAATAATACAATGGTTTCCTGTGCTTGCATTAGAGGAGAAGCAGTTGCATTGTGCTTGGTATTTCTCCTTTCAATACCTTGAACTTCCCTGTCCTGCGTGCTTCCAGGGAAGATCTCAGTCCCAGCTACTCAGGTTAGCAGAGAAGTAGAGAAGAGTGAGACCAGAGGCACTCAGAGAAGGACATTATAAAGATCCATATGTGTTAATCTCAAGAAAGTCTAATTATCATATTTCTGTATTTTCTCTGCTGACACTCAGGTACTTGTTCTTTTTACAGTATGAGAGCCCATGTCTACTGTGAAGACCTTCTGTTCCCAAAGGTGCGCAGGACCATGGCAGACCTATGGTCAGTTTACTCCAAGCCTGTCCCAGCAGACGGCAGAGAGCTGTGGACCTTGTTTCTGCAGTGTTCCTGCATTACAGCGGTGATAGGAGGCCTCTTTTACAACTGGATGTTTGCCTCCCTGGAGTACTCCTGGCACCTCTCCGTTGCAATGGCTGTCTCCTTCAGTCTACTCCTTCTCCTAACTCTTTTCTTGGTGCATCCTGCCCGTTGTGTCTTCAGTATGATCATGCCTACATTAGGAACCAAACAAGGCCGGAAGATTCTCTTGTCAACTTGCATCATGATAGTAGTGGCTAACATAATACCCAACATCATAAGCAACATTAAAACAATACTGCAGATTATTAAGTGCATCAGCAAGAATTCCTCTGAGAGTCTTTTGAACTCAACTGCTCTGCTGGAGACAGCTTCCTGGGAGTTTGGGGATGCAATCCAAGAAACTGCTCAGTCCATTGATATTTATAGGCCTATGAATGGACATTTTCAGGTTTCACTGCTTAAGAACAGCTCCTTGATTTACCAACAAATGCACCTTGCTAGTGAGAAAATTGGGAGGGACTTTTTGATTGTTGAGGTATGGGTCAAAGACTCTGTGCGAGTAGGCAACAAGCTGTTCGCTGGCTTCTCCATGCTCTATCTCTGTTTTGAGTCCACTTGGTATTTGAAAAATTATCTCACCAACCTCCGCTTTGACAATTTTTACATCACCGAGAAGCTGGAGAGTTTAGCTGTGGACAGAAAAGCAGCTCATCTGCTGGTGGGCTCATCCAAAAACCTCATTCGACCAACAGGCTTGAAGTTGTCCCGGGAAGAAGTGATGCTGTGCCTTGTGCAAGCCATGCTCCTCACCGTGGCCTTGATGCTGATGCTGGTGGTTGTGACAGTGGACCACTTCACATTCAGTGTGGCAGACACAGCTGTGAGAAAGGCAGCTCAGTTCTCCACGGTGCCCGTCACTCTCAGCATCAAATACAGTGTAAGTGCTGGGGTCTCCTGTCCCTTCTCACGCAGGGATGCCGCTGTATCAGATCACAGGAGGCAGCAGTGGGGATTTCAGTCTTTGTAGCTTTATGTACACAACCCTTATTTCCCTCCCCAGCAGCCATCTGGACATAACAGGCTTTTGGAGGAGGAGGTAGAGGCACAACCTCAGTTTCTCCTTCGAGTGAATCAAACATACCCACTCCAAATTACAGCCCCTTGGGAGCGAGGAGGGGACAAACAGTGCAGTCAGATATCCCTGTATCTCCAGGTCCCTTCCCTATGCAGGGTGGAGGAACTGGCATCCCTGTGGCACCATCCCCCCACTGCAGAGCGGGTGCAAGCGCAAAAGGAAAGGGGAAGCAGCTGAAAACACATTTCAGCGTTAGGATGTCTCCTCACCTTCAAACACTGGCCAGTCCTTAAGGAATGCCCTGCTTTATTGTCACCCTGTGCAGTCCTTTTCACAAACCTCCTCAGTTTCTATTTTAATATCTTTTATCTGACTAGTTCTGGTTTAGTTTTTTAGCTCTCTTCTTTTACCACGCAGCCTGTCTCCCTCCCCAGCCCCAGAGCTCCTTAGTGCAGATGCCTGCTTATGATGAATTTACAGTAAAATAGTCAGAGCTTAGAAAAAAACTCTAATATTCAAATATGCAGCCACTAATACTTCTGTCTGCATTATGCCTTTCCCTGTAAATCCCACACAGTGAATACCTGTTACGATATCTGTAACAGCAGGTAAAGATGACAGATCGACTGGGTCTCACCATGTCAAGTACTCAGCGTCTACACACCATGCTGTTATCCTCGCTCAGCCTGAAGTGTATATGTACTTCAAGGTCCTTCTCTTAATGCACTCAAAAAAGCTATAATGGTGATTATACACCCCAGACTGATGTTTTTGTAGTAACCAGATGATTTTGGTTTGTTCACACCCTATTTAAGTCTAATTTTTTTTTCAGGCTAAAGTAGGGGTCCTGCCCTTTCTTTTGAAACTTTTACATTATGAAGAATTGCCACTTCAGAACTTTGAAAGAACCTACCACCATTCTCTGACCTTCAGCTCTGCCCACTGCAGGATCACCCCTCCAACACCTCCCAACCCCTCTGTGCTGCTTGTTGTGGGGCTGCTCTTCTGCATCCTCTACACCACTGTATTCCTGGAAACCTATGTGCACCGCCTGTGCAGAAAAATCGCAGGCTCCTTCTTTAAGAGCTGGGAGGAGAAACGAGCACTTTACCTCTACAAGAAGCTGTCCAGGAAGCACAAGGAGGAGCAAAGCTGCCTGAGAAACTAGGGTACTTTTGGAAATACAGGGAATGCCTGAGACCTGTTGTAGTGGCTGGGCACAGGCTTCTGCAGCGGAATCACACATTAAATTTTCCAGAGTCAGAGAAGTGTTTGGTGTCTGGGGAAAGATATTTGCCAAAAAAAAGAAAAAGGTGAAATGTCACATTTTGCATTAATTTGAGAAAAATTGGCGCTTTGTTTAGTTTTGTTTTGTTTAGTTTTGTTAATCTAGAAGGTCTGGAGTCAGCTGTTCCAGGAATGGTGATGACTTGTAGGATATCCCCATTAGGCATAGCTAACTGGGAAATATGTGGGAGTCAGTGTGGGGGAAGAGGTCATTTACTTCCCCCACCACATCCATGCTGGAAGAAGTACATGCTTCTTTTCTCTCTAAAATTATGCCTTCAGGCAGCAAGAAAGGAAACGCATTTGACTTGATAAATTTCAGTTTCAGGGAGTTTTTCTTTCAGGATTCATGCACAGAAAACTAGGTAGACTGGATAAATGTTAGCCTTTAGAAGATAGTTTATTCACCTAAAAAAGTGTCATTTCAGCCCACTGAAATAAATTCAAGACAATATAACCATGAGATGCAGATCCTGGGCATGGATGGTGGTGGAAATCAACACATGAGGACTTTATAAAATCACTCCACAATGGCTCTTCAAAATAAAATATAAATAAAATAGCTGAAGGACCTCAGAAGATGATGAGAGCAGCCAATAAAGGCCAGTTTGGATGTTGGTCTCTTTTGCCAAGTGAGAAGTGATAGGATGAGAGGAAACAGCCTCAAGTTGTGCCAGGGAAGGTTTGTATTGGATATTAGGAAAAAATTTTTCACTGAAAGGGTTGTCAGGCACTGGAACAGGCTGCCCAGGAAAGTGGTGGAGTCACCATTGCTAGAGGTATTTAAAAGAGTGTAGATTTGACACTTAGGATATGGTTTAGTGGTGGGCTTGGCAGTGTTAGGTTAATGGTTGGACTTGGATGATCTTAAAGGTCTTTTCTGACCTAAATGATTCTATGATTCTAACTTAGAGCAACAGCCTGGGGGACTTCAAAAGTGGTAGACAGAAATTTGCCAGTTGAGTCAGTGCTCTGCAGGGAACAGGGAAGTAGCAGGACTTGGAGGGCTGGACATGCCTAAACCAAGAGCTGGTTTTGCATGTTGGGTGGTTTCAAACTCGGAAACTATAGTATTGTATCTGAGATGCAAAAATCCATCACTATGCAGCATCTGAAACGTGTTACTTTTGAAAGAGGCAGACATGACATCTCTGTAAGGTCAAGAGCCAGAGGAGGGGGAGATAAATCAGTGCCAGCTTAAAAACAAAGCAACTTTGCAGCTTCATTTCTTCAAAACATCTATTATTTCCCTCCCTTCTCCCATTAGAGTCTTCATTAAGGTAATTATTTGACATAATGCACCTCAATGAGATTAAATTACAGAAGTGAAGTGGCTGCAGCCAGATGCACTGAATTCTCTCAGCTTCTGAGATGCTTGAAACAAAGTAGGTCTGGATTTTTTATTTTTTTTTTTAAGCATCTATCTCACAAAACCCTCTTGCATTCATCTCCCCAGGTTTCTAAATTCCCTGCTGTTCTGATGATTAATACAATCACCTTTCTGCCTCTACAGAATCTAGGGGGCTTTGTCATGGGGTTTCTGCAGAAAATGCCTTGTGCTGTTCTGTTTGGGGAAAGCAAAAAGATTTTCATGTGCTCACTGAGTAGCCAAAATTATCTGGAGTCAGGGGTTAAAATAGCTGGGAGGAGAACAGAGGAGCCCCTTCAGCCAGGAAACCATCCCAGCAGCCTGTTGTCTTCCAACAAACACATATTTAAAAGTTTTTCCTTCAGAAGAGGCAAGAGATATGCATTAATCTTCAAGAAATCATCTTTTTATGGCCAGCAGCATTTGGGGAACCCTCCCTGAGCAATACCCAGTTCCTCTCCCTGCCTTCTGAGAGGGGTCTTCAGAGGAGATTGGGGCATGGGGAGAGAAGGCTGAAATGGTGAAGTGCCGGGAACAAGCATGGGGATAGGCTTTCATTTGGAGATGGGCCCTACAGGTTCAGATGGGCATTCGGAGTGGCTGAGACCATAGAGATGGACTAAGAGGACTAAGTACCACCCTGCATGTCCTATTGCACCTATTGTCCTAATGGACAGGCACTGCCCAGCTCCCAGGCAGGGCAGCTGAGCAGCTCTGCTCCTGAAACACTCCTTTCCAGTCTCAAAAATCGTATTTATTGGGAAAAACTGACCTCAGCCCAGAGCAGCTTTCCCTGTCTTCTCTAGAGATTCCTTCCTTCTAAATTTTAACCTCTAAAGACTCATCCAGGGGACTTTGCACCTCTAGACTGTAAAATTTGGCATCAGACAAGCCTTGAACAGTGTAATTATATCTGCTTGAAAGGATAATAATCAGTGCAAGGTACTGCCCCTCTGCCTCTGCCCCCAGAGTCACAGCCTTCATAAACCCTTCATGAGGCAGAGATGTGCTCCTATTTCTATTTTGCTGAAGAGACTAGGGATGGGATTGTTATGACATTCTTTGGTGGGTATCACACCAGTTCTAGCGGTGTCAGTGGCAGGGAAGCATGGGCAGCAGAGCCCCTGTAGCCTGCCTGCATCTAGGGGTCAATTCTCCTGCCCTTGTCCAGACATCTGCCCCAAGAGGCAATGGATCATGCCCCATGTGCCATCCATCTCCTCAGATTTGTGACTCTCACACATATTTTTTTGCTTTAATAGACATGTAGAAATCAGCAAGGGGAGAATTTGTGTTTGGAAGGTGAACACCTTATGAAGCACTGGTGAGGAGGTGAGGGTTGGGTGATAGCTGAAAAACTGGCTTTTATCATACTGGTGCTGAGGTTATTACTTAGAAAGGAGGGTAATAAATGCTGTGAAATGTTACACTGTGCTGTGAAGTGTCATTAGTGTCAGAAGGGGTTTTTTAAATATAGGAAGGAAAAACTCACTTTGATACCCATTATGATTATTTTAGAGGTGAAGTTGTACTGATGCTAAAACATGTGTGTGCCGAAGGCTGATGTACTTGTATATCACTGAGAAATCAATGCCCATGAAAAGGTATCAACACGAGAGTCCTGTTGCTTGAGTTGATGTCATCAGATATGGATTTGTATAATATGTAGCTGATGAATCTATTTTGATGAGAAAAGGGATGTTGAAAGCTTGCTCTTTACCATTATGCCACTTAACCCAGAGCCCAGATTTTTCATGTGAGAAACTAAACCCAGGGAACTGTGACAAACGTGACACTTGAGTGGGAGACTCTAGGAAGAAGAGCTCTGAGTAGTTTCCAGCCTGAGGGACCCGTGAAGAGAGTCATGGGGAGACTGCAGGTATGGAGTTAAATCTGAAGAAATGTCTGTTGCGGAGGTGAGACCTGGGGCAGCCCGCATGGGGGAAGCAGAGGGACCTGCCAGGACTGGCCAGCATGGCTGGAAAGAGCTGGATAAATCCCTTCAGTAACTTGCTTTTTCACCACCCTGGGGGTATCAGCGTGACCCCAGAAACAGAAATGGAAGGGAGGTCCTGAGGAGCAGAGGATGCTCTGACAGTCCCTGCTTTGTCAGGAACAGCTTGTGCAGCACATCAGTCATGTTGTCCCTGGTGCCAAATTGGGCTGTGCTGCTTTCCCTGGGCAGGGGGCTGGTGGGAGGCAGAGCTGCTGGAAACTGCTTTGCTTTCCTGTGAGGTGGTGTTCCTCAGCAAGATAAAGGCATAACAAAATAAAAAATATTACCCATTATAGAGTCATATTATGTGCTCGAGAAGTAAGCTGCCTTGCCAGAGTTTGCTTAATGGTGCAACAGAGAAATACTGAACAAATTTAACCAGCAGGCAAAGTTAATTTATTCACATATTTTTATTAAGCAGGACTAATTTACAAGCCTCATTATTTGCTAAAGGATCTTTATCCCTCAGAGCCCCTCCATGCTCCCACCCGCGCTTCTGCGCATCGTGGCTCTCATTGCCTTCGTTTTCTCCCAGCACCACCCTCCCATCTCGCAGGCAGGAGGAGGTGTGGAGTGACGCTTTGCTTCCACCCGTGAGCCCCCAGTGCTGTCCATGCCCAGACCCACGGGACAGGTCCTGCTTGTCCACCTCCTCCACGGGGGAAGTACCTGCTGGGCAATGCTGCTCCTGCACTAGCACAGTGGCTTATTTACTGTCTCTAACTGCTTTCTGCAGGGAAGGATTTCATCACATCTAGCTTCTAGGTTTGGAATTGCATCAAGTTGAAAGTTCAGGGTCAGGTGTTTGTGTTTGATGAGGCAGAGGCAAGGCTGGGATGATCTGGTGAGGCTGGGGAGCATTTGGTGATGGGAACCAAACTTCCTTGCTGTTGATCATCAGTGGCAATGCCAGCTCACACCCTTGCTGATGCCAGCCCTGACCCTGTTGTCATGACTTGTCATTGTAATGCAAATTTTCTTCAGCTGTGGAAATGTTGCCACTGATTTTGGGGGAGCCAGAGCAGCCTGCTCTATCTGAAGTTGTCCTTCCCTGATGCTGTTACAGAGCTGGGTGTTGCTGTAACCCATCGAGGATGTGGGAACCAGAGGGGTTTCTGGAGGTCTGGGCAAGAGAGGGGACTTGCAACTACAACTGGCAGCTCTCCCTGGAGCTCCTGTTGCAGTAGGGCTCATTGTTGGGCAAGAAGTCCTTTATTTTTGCCTTGGCAGCATGGTGACCCTGTCCAGAGTCCTTTCTCCAACCAGGTTGAGCAGGGGCCATTTTTTCTCAGGAGTTACCATCACACAGTGCCTGTGGAGCTGACTGTTTGGCAGAGCACACAGGAGTGGATCAGGCATGGCTATTTGCGTTCTCTTCCTTGTACTTGTTCAGGTTTGATATTTCTTAATTTACCTAGAGAAAAGTGTTAGTTAGAAGAGAGAAAGGCCCACCAATTAATCTTTTCTCTACCTGTGCAATAAACCCAGAGCACAGAAAGACACCCACACAAGGGACGGTATCCACCCTGAAGGCTCTGATTCCCTTGGGGTTTTGTGGTGTATTTGTGTGGATTTTTCATAGATAAAATATATGCTAAGTTTCTGCTTATGGCTGGCAGGCAAGAATGAATGGCCTTAATATACTGAGGAGTAAGTGTAAAGTATTCAGCTAAGACAGTGCTCTAGGAAAGATCTCATCCATAGCCACAAATCTGAATATACCAGAGCAGACAGCTAAGCAAACAAAAAACTCTCTCTAGAAGTATTTCCTGATTTTTAAGCAATTATATTTTTATTACATTTATCCTATCTATAGTATTTGCACTGTAATTGCAGTGAAGAAGCAACAGTAGTGAATTGCAGTGAAGAAGCAACAGCACCAAACATTAGAAGAGGAAATATTAATGAACATAAATATAAACAAATAAAAGCTATTTCATAGCATTGTGCATTGTCTGCCCTGGATGCGTGCCCATGTGTGCAGTGCCATACAGGATACCTGAGGAGCCATCAGTGAACACATGGCACATCCCTCTCTGTGGGAAGACTCCTGGGATGTGATTTGCACCATGGTCAAAAGTGTCAAATGAAACATGACTTTAGTGAAGGAAAGCAAAAAAATGCTGATGCAAAGTATTCTAGAAAGAGAGATCTTCTCTTTCTTTGAGCTGACCGTTGAAATCTCTTGCTTTGCAGAAGCTGATGCTGTGACTGGCCAAAGAATTGCTCTCTGTAGAACTGCTCCCTGTAGTAAGGCTGGTGGCACAGGGCCAGCTGTCACCACGCACCTGCAGGGTGCTGCCAGCAGCACTAGTGCCCAGTGAGAGACAGTCTGAATGGTTCATCCCATCTGCAACTTCCATAGAGACATGCAAAAACTCCCAGCAGTCATTCAGGAACGATGCTCTCGCGAGTCTGCATCTGATTACTGCCGAGATGGGGAAGCTTAAGATTTCATCGAGCTGTGCCCTGCACAGGCAGGGAACAAGTTAGTGTTTATTTAAGGGA
This sequence comes from Athene cunicularia, assembly GCF_003259725.1. Lineage (NCBI taxonomy): Eukaryota > Metazoa > Chordata > Aves > Strigiformes > Strigidae > Athene > Athene cunicularia. The sequence continues at coordinate 9,177,295 of NW_020799125.1, forward strand.
ATGCTTTGTGCATGAGAAGTCCCATCTGAAGGCAGCTCCACCATGCTGAGCACTGCACAGCCACCCTTGCTCCAGCCCAAGGCATTTGGGAGAGATGAGGAAATTCCTTAAAGGCAGTTGGTGAGTGGGAAAGCCTCTTTCAGATGGGGTTTTCCCTGCCTTTCCCACAAGGACAGCCTACTCCAGGACCTTGGCTGGTCTGTGAGATCCTGGTGCCAAAACAGGAGGTAGGGAAAAGGGCAAGATTATCTTTAGAGGTAAGAGGTGATAAACAAACCACTATCTAAGTGCAAAGGTTGAAGCAGCGAAGAGATGTCATCACCACTTTATCTTGAACTGATGCCCAGTACTGGTGAAAAGTGACTTTTTCCTGACTTTGGGCTGAAAGCACAACTTCATAAAGCCCCAGGACCACTGTGCTCCTGCATTGTCTGGCACCTGCACTGGGCTGGCAGATGTGATCCAGGACTGTCAGGATGAGTAGCTGATGACCCATCCCATCACTCCTAAAATGACACCTGATAATTATTTTGAAGCAACTGCCAGGAGATGTGATGTGGGGTTGGAAGCTGGCACCACAGCTGGTTCTTGTTCTTTTGAGCAAATTCTCTTAGACCAACATTTTTTTCCAAAGAGGAACCAAAATGTGTCGAAATGAGTTGGAGATGTGAGACAGCTGCAGAGAGAAGGGGAGAGATCTGCAATTCATATGGAGAGTTTCACTATGCTGGCTCTTTTGAATGCAGATTGTGTCAGGTTTTCACTCTGAACTCACATTTTGCAACAGAAAATTTCCAAATTATTTGTAACAGGCCTTCAGCATGCAAAAAGAAGAGTGGAAATGAGTAAGAAGCAATACTGGTTACCCCAGAAGGCTGCTAAAAAGCTGTTGATACAGAAGCCCTTCCTCCAGGCACCTTTCTCAGCTCCCCAGGACTCTGTGCACGTGACTGATTTTTGAAGGTGATGGGAGATTTGACCACCAGCTCACACTTCAGGCACTCAGAGAAGCCCCAAGATTTGTGATTTCAGCCAGCAACTCCAGTGGTTTTCAGGGGACATGAGATGTCATGGTGTGTTGAGGAGATGCTGAGGAAATTGAATTAGTCAGAGGTTTGCCTCCATCACTTCACAGCCCTTCCCAAGGACTGGGGAAGAAGCAGTTCTGAGTTTCTTTGCAGATAAGCAACCAAGGAAATAAAATCACCAGAAGAGACGTTTTCAACATGCAAATATAAGGTGGAAAAAAGTACCCTGCTTCCACACATTTCTTATTTATATGCTGTTCCAGTTGAACCTTCTGTAATTCCTCATCCTACCTGAAAACAGCTGGTGAGATGCTTTCATATCTGAGGAGGAAGAGAAGCCAATTCTCTTAATTTATTTCCCAAGAGGTTTTTTAAAATAAAGCACAGTGGTATAACTAGTCAGGGGTGATCTACAGCTTGGATAGGAGGTTTTACTTTGAAGTAGGTTGAGAAACTGAAATGACCAAGTTCAAAGGCTGAAAGCTTCCTCTTGCATTAGTTGGAAATATGCTGTGGCTGTTCAGACAAGAAAGAGGTAACTTGGCAAATTACAGGAAGGAGCAGGTTGTAGCCAAGGGCTTGGCTGGGCTGAGTCACATTTTCCCTTTACCAGGGAAGAGAAAAAATTGCACCATGTGCCTGATGCTTCATGCTTTGCACTACCATCAGCAACACAAAGTTTACAACTCCGGTTAGGTAAGTGTGCAGGGTGGGGGAACTTAGGTCCCATCTAGTCCTATCCTAAAAGAAAAAGGTGCCTCAACCCAGCATGGGTTTTGCTTTCTCAGGAGCAGCTGATGTTGCATGTGAGATCCTGGGCTCTGCGGGAAGTGAGCACGGTGCTCCTGATGGGGCTGACCTCAGGAGGAAGGAGCTTTCTCTGGCATTAAAACAAATTAATCTCAGAGCAGGGAGAGCTTTTTTCTCTGGCTGGACACTGCAATGAGCAGTGCCTGCAGGAAGAATTGAAAAATGATCAAACCCCACAATCAGTTGAAACTCTTTGAAATCACTAACTAGGTGGAGGAGACTGCTTAGCAGCAAGAGCTGCTGTAATTTCACCCGCTGTGCTTTGGGACTAGCCATACGGAAGGAATTAGTGGGTAAGACATGATCCATGTAGCACTCAAGGTGTGAAGGCAGAAGATTAGAGACATGTGTTTGGGGCAGCATCTGCAACAGCAGGATTCAGAGAGGTGAGCTTCAGCCAGATATTTTTCTGCACTTTCATGCCCTAGAGAGTTAGGCAGGGGCACCGTGATGGAGTTCAGTGATGGAGAACTCTATGGACACCAGTTCAAGTGGGTTCCTTGGGAACTTGATAAGGACTCAGAGCATTTTGTCACCCCCATGGTGGATGTACTGTCACTACCTGGGCATTTCTGCTGGGAAAGGTGAAAGGCACACTGCTTGGTGTGGCCTCCCAGCTCACAGCTCGTCCCCCCTGGACCTGGGTGCCGAACAAGGGTGGCCTTGTGTCTCTTGATGCATGTTGTGGCCCTGTGCCCAGGTGGAAGGGGAACGGGAGCAGAGCTAAGGGCTACTGTGCCTCCCCCGGGGCTGTGCTTATCAGGCACGCAGTGCAGTGCAGTGCCGTGCTGTACAAGTGCTGTTACAGCAGTACAGGGTTGACATTTAGATGTCACAGAATATGAAATAACCTGTAATTACAGCCTAATTATTCTGCCTGGGTTTTCTTCTTTCATAATATTGCATGCAGTGCTTTTGTCTCCTCTCAGCATTACCACTGCTATTATCTCCCCAGGATGCTTCTACAGCACTTCATCCACCCTGATTACTGGATTTGAGACCTGCCTATTTCTGTCCCTACCCCTGGTGTATCCCACCCCACATGTTGTCCTCAGAATGAGCACTGGGGTGAGTGATTCACGTCAGATGTGATGCAGCTGGTGCCCAAAAGGCACATTGGAAGATAAGTAATTTTTCACACCTGGCAGAGCTTCAAGCCTTGCTGGTTCTGGTAAGGGCTCAGCCTTAGTTACCTAAACAAGTTTCCTCCTACAGCCATCAGTTTCTGCAGTGAGGGGGAGACCTGAGGCTTTCCCTTCATTGTGCTGTCCTGAAAACCAAAGCTTCCACCTGCTCGCCTGGCCCTAGTTCCTGGTGGATTGGGCACACTGGAGCAGGCAGCAGAACTTAACAGTGGCAGCAAGGGTTGTGAACTCCTGGTTTGTGCTGTGGGTGATACCTCAAGTCCTGGAGGGGCCATGGGGTGTGCGGGTGATGCCATGGGTGCTGGGCTCAGCAGGAGGGGAAGGGGCACTTTGGGCTCCTTCTCCCCTGGCTGAATTGCATCCAGGTGCCCACAGCTGGCCTGGAGCCAGCACTGCTGGTGATGTGGGGCAGGGCAGGGAATCCCTTGGCATGCAGGATGACAACATTTGTTTTCACAGGCTTTGTAAAGACACGCTGTGCCCTATTCTCGCTTGGCTTTGCTCAAGCCAAACACCTGCAGCAATGGGGGTTTAAGTGGTGCCCCAAGAGCTGCACGAAGCACCCTTTCCCATGCCGTTATTCTCTGCAGAGCTGCATAAATCCCCAGTTTGGTTCATTGCACTTATCAAATCAGTGATATTTTTACTATTCAGGCTGCATATTTAAGACCTCAGCCCTTCCAGGAGCTACTTGGAACAGTGTCTGAAGAATGTACCTATAAAATGTTAACAGGGACAGCTGACAAATAAGGTATGCTCAGAAAAGATGTCTTAATTTGGGAGGATCCTGGCTGTATGAGGCAGCTGCTGGATGTGGGGGACTGAGATTGCAGCACAGGGAGGCAACATCCATCACACAGCTCCAAAGAAGAGCAGCCTAATTCCTCTTTTGTTATTAAAAATTTGCCCCTGTGACCCAAAGCTGACCTACTCAAGCTCTTCTGTATCAACAAATGACTGCTGCATTGGTCTATCTGTGCAGTATTTTGTTTGAAAGCCAGCTGCATAATGCTGACACAGAGAAGGCGATGTGGTCAGTTCTCTGAGGGGTAACAGGTTATTTCTTCTAGTTTTACAGTGACTCTGTGGTGATATTTATGGGGAAAGATAAGCAAATATCACCTATTATTGTATTAAAATGTCTTGCCTTTTTATTCTTCAGTGGGCAAAGCCTAGCACTGTTGGCAGAAGGACGCCTCCTGAAGTCTGCTCCCCATTCCCCATGCCATCAGTGGGACAATTTACTCTGACAGAAGCTCCCTGCTTCAGAAATTCAGGTTTTTACACTGGAGCTGGGGGTGGGGGGGAAGCAGAGACAGAACTTACCCATCTGCATGTACTCATGCCCCAGCTGCATCTCTGTGGGGAGCTTTGCCATGGAGCTGAACTGCTGCAAATACCTAACGTGAGCCCTTTCAGGTACCTACCACTGGTGAGAGGCTGGTCCTGGCCAAGCTCCTCATTTGCAATGTCTGTTTTCATACCTCTGCACACTGAGCGGCTTTTTCCTTGAGGACCCAGGCTCTGAAGGCAGCTGGGAAGCAGGGGAAGGGAGAAGGGATTCCCCCCCCACCCCACCCCAGTTTGTGAAAGTGGCCTCACTTTGCTTTCTTTAAAAGCTCACATTATACTTATTAGCTGAAGAAAAATTACCGAGTTCCTCTGCGCCCCAAAGTCATTTCCAAGACAGTTTATCACAGATTTCACAAAATATCTTTAGAAAAGGTTATACAAACCAGAGAGAAAACTACCCAAAAGTCAGAAGGCAACTCTATATCAGGCAGGCAGGGCAGAGAAAAGCCTGAGATGACCCATAGAGCTGCCTGTGCCCACTGAGCCTGGAAATAAACCATCCCTGCCTTCATTTGGGGCTGGGAAAACATCATTTCGCTGTGACAGAGTTGCCCTGAGCTTGGTGCTACAGTAAATGATCAGAGTTCCTTAAGCCTGGTGCCAGCAGGGAGGTTTTCCAGGCCATCCATCAGGCACCCACTGCCCTGATGGGAGATGCTGCCTTCTCCATTCCTGGATCTAAGAACCTAAAGATATTCTTCGTTGTATTCAAGCCTGAACTGGTTTTCATCCACAGAAAACTGTATCACTGCCTTCCTCTTCATCTTTTTCCATTCCCTCAGTCTTTTCATCCACAAGGTTTTCCAGAGGAACCATATGCTGTTCCCTTCCACATCACTGGTACAGATGTGATGCAGACCAGGTTGGTG
>NW_020799125.1:9182549-9185206 GCF_003259725.1 Athene cunicularia
GGATGTGGCTGTTCCACAAGTGCCCGTCCCCTCAGAACTGAAACTACTAAATGCAATCTTTTGGTGTTTGGGAGGTATTTCTCTGTACCTCTTTTGGTGTCTTTCTAAAAACCTGTGGGAGCTTTAATCGTGGTGAAATTGTGCTTGGAAGCAGAGTGCCCTGTCAGGCATGAACAGGAATGTCACAGTGTGCTCTGGCATGGCAGGGCAGCTTCAGCCAAGGTATGGCTATATGCCAGGGACAAGGGCGGTCTTCTCCCTCAGGCAGATGGTCTGAACACCTTCAGCTCCCAGCCAGTCCATCTGCTTGTTGGAGGATAGGATTTACAGGAGTGGGAATCCCAAATCCTCTGTAAGGTGAAGGAGGAAATGGAATAGGAGAGGAAGGGCAGATATTTGGGAAAAGATCCTCCCTATCCTCCCATTTAAAATAAATATTGTTTTCCATAAACTCATGAAAAGCAGGCATTAATGATTGTATTTCTGAGGCCTCAGCTGTCTCTGCCACAGTCTGCATCTGGAGGACCCCCAGCATCGCTGTGATACAGCAGTAGCCTGATGCACTGCTGGAAGCCTGTCCATGTTAGAGTCACTCCAGAGCAGTGAAGTATGCAACCCCCTGAATTATGTGAGCAAATACACATGCCCACACTCCCTGTCCTTCCCACAAACACGTGCAATAAGGTTAAATCATGTCATTACTCATTTATCTCCTGTTATGTGCTGCTTCACAACTAACTCAAGTGCCACACAGCAGTGGAGGCTGGTTTCTGACCACCATGATCCTCAGAGCTGCCAGTGCTGACCATCTGCTGAAATAACTGTGTGCTGACCACAGTGGTCAGTATGCAGGAATAGGATATTTTTTTCAGCTTGGAGAAGGGCCAAGGCAGACAGGAGCAACAGTGGGACTGGGGGGCAACTTCAGAGAGGGGATAACGTATTGCAGCTCTGCTAATGACGCAGGATAAAACAAACATTATGCTGCACTTGTAATAACCAGGCTATGTTCTTACCAGAGGACAGCAATGCTGATTAGTATGGATAATTGTAGTAGTGCCTTTTGCCTGACAGCTCCTCGAGCCTCTCAAAACAGTGTATGATGGATGCCATCAGACTGGTCCTTACGCAGAGGTAGGTGATGGGTATTTCTGCAACTTGTGCTGGAACGGCTGTGAGGACGAGCGCTCTGGTCGCAGGGTCCTGGCGAGAGGCTGCAGGATGATGCAGAGAGAGAAGCAGGGGAATTCAGGCAGTTGGGATGACTAATGGGGGCATCGCCTGACTTCTGAAGAGGTGACAGCCAACTCAAGTAGATGAATGCAGCCACAGAAGAATGCAGTATCATTAAACACCTGTAATCTCTAGCAGGATTTTAAAGTGCATGCATTTTTTAAAAGTGGGGAAGTTAGACAAAAGTGCAGCCTGGAGAGGTCTGGAGGTCAGGGATGGGACCTGCCGTGATTCCCAGCCTGGGGCTTAGGGCAGAGCTGTGAGGCTGGCCCTGGTGCAGGCTGCAAGCAAAGCCCTAAGAAAAGCAAATGGAAAGAGAAGACAGTATTTGTCCTTTATAACCAAAGGTGAATGAAATGTCATAGGAGGGAGTGAAAAACTCAAAGGATTGTCCTACATGGAGCCAGATGGAGGCATAAGCCTTCCCACAGGAAAGGGGGAAATATTATTTGCCACAGCAAGCGAGAGTTTGGGGCAGACTGCTGCTCCCTGGGAGCGTGGAGCTGTGGCAAAAGGCATTTTATCCACCCAGACAGCCCAGGTTTAGAAATTTGCCTGTGAAAACCTGGACTTGACTCACCCAGCATGAGGATGATCCTTCACATTTTGGATATGCGCCTCAGTGTCTGGGATTAATGAGGCAACTCTGCTTCTAACTGAAATCTAATCTAATAAAGAAGCAAGCTTTCACCTTGTCCTTTCCTCCACTCCACAGGTTAGGGGACCCTTGGCACTTCATCTCTGCAAACACAATTGCTCTTTCAATTTGAAAATGCGTTTTCTGACAGGCTGTGGAGACATCAGGAGCAAGCATGGAGCTGGCAGCAAGTTCTGGCTACTGCTGACTGCCAGGCTGATACTGAATCTCCCAGCCTGACCATTGGGTAGATCCTGGATCTCCCAACCCGACCATCAGGAAGAAACCAGATATCGCAGCCTCATTGTTGGGGAGATATGCGGGATCTCCCAGCACTGGACTGGGTGAGCCTTCCCGCTAAGGAGTGACACTGACGTGCTTGTTTGGGACAGGGGTGGCAACAGGAAAGATGACACAAGGACATTGCTACCTCGTATTTAATGACCCCCAAGGAAGGATCTCCTCTGCCCCACTCAAAGGAAACGGCAAAGGCCATGGGTCCCCATGGCATTGCCCGGGTGCCATCCTCCTGAGGATGAGGAAGGAAGGGCCCTTCTTCCTCAGCTCCCCTTCCCGGGGGGACACGGTGTGCAGCTCGTGGCTCAGCTGGGGACACGAGGCACCCGCGGTCCCAGGTCCTGGAGTAGACCCACTCGTTGCTGGGGTGCTTTCAGCCCCTGCGCCTCTCCACCCCCGGGGTCTCCAGCCTGCCACCTTCATCTTCTGCCTGGGCGCCTTCCTCCTCCTCTTCGCCTCAGCGGTGCGCTAGGACCCGGCGGGCGCAGGC
>NW_020799125.1:9185256-9227098 GCF_003259725.1 Athene cunicularia
CCCCCCGCTCCCCGCTCCCCGCCGCAGGGTGCGCGGAGCTCCGCCGGGAAAGGCTTTGGGGACCGATGGAGAACGGCTCGGCCAGCCCGGGTGCCGCGCTGGGCGGCAGCGGCAACCAGACCCTGGGCAGGATGCCCCGGCAGCCCCTGGAGCTGCAGGTGGTCACCATCCTCCTAGTGCTGCTCATCTGCGGGGTGGGCATCGCGGGCAACGTGATGGTGGTGCTGGTGGTGCTGCGCACCAAGCACATGGTGACCCCCACCAACTGCTACCTGGTGAGCCTGGCGGTGGCCGACCTCATCGTGCTGCTGGCAGCCGGGCTGCCCAACATCTCGGAAGTGGTGGCTTCTTGGGTGTACGGCTACGCCGGCTGCCTCTGCATCACCTATTTGCAGTACTTGGGCATCAACATCTCTGCCTGGTCCATCACCGCCTTCACGGTGGAGCGTTACATCGCAATCTGCCACGCCATCAAAGCGCAGCTCCTGTGCACCGTGTCCCGTGCCAAGCGCATCATCTTCTCGCTGTGGCTCTTCACTTCCCTCTATTGCCTCATGTGGTTCTTCCTGGTGGACACGACACAGGTCACCTTCTCAGATGGGGCACAGGTCAGCTGTGGCTACCGGGTCTCCAGAAGCCTTTACATGCCCATTTACTTTTTGGATTTTGCCGTCTTCTATGTCATCCCCTTGGGGCTGTCAACTGTCCTCTATGGCCTCATCGCCCGCATCCTCTTCATGAGCCCCCTGCCCGCCACCCCGCAGCACTCCTGCCTGGGCTCCACGCACCAGGGCGGCTCCCTCAAGCTCTCCTGCCGGGGCAACAAGGGGGCCCTGGGCTCCCGCAAGCAGGTAGGGGCTCCTCGCCGGGCCGGGGCGTGCTGGGCTGCGGGCAGCACTGTCAGGGGCTCAGTGCTTTGAGGGACATTCTGGCAGGGGATGGGGGACACCAATATTTTGTTTCCCTTTGTGGGGGGAGTGGAGAGGGTTGGTTTGCTGCATAGAAGCCCTCCTCCAAGCTGAGTTGAAGTCTGGCAGCACAGATGGGCTCCCCATGCTTTCGTTGAGCTCTGCAGACCAGGACAGGGCTCCAGCATTGCTTGGGAGAGGCAGGAGTGCAGGGGTGTTTGCTGGATATTTAATTACTGATTGCCTCCCCGAGGAGGGGAGTGCTGGGTCACATTATGGGGACTCACCTCCCAGGCAGGGTCCTGGGAAGGTGACCCCATATTTAGAGGAGCAAAGGGAGGGGAGAGCTGTCATGAACCCCTGCCCTTCGAGCCCAGCCCTGGCTGCAGCCCCGGGTCCCTGCAGCTGGGGACGGCACCTTGGTGTCACAGTGGTGTGTGTTTGCCTCTCAGCGACTCCTCTGTTATTCAGCTGCCCACTCACTCCCCAGCTCCTTCTCCTCCCACCTCCTGCCCCTGTTCCTCTTTCTCTGTCCACGTGGACAATTACTGTCTCTTGCCCCATCTGCTTGGACAGGTCAGCATCTGGACATGGGACACTCTTGCCTGCTTGCTGGCCATTTTCAGGAGATCATCCCATTTTGGTGTCAAACTTTGCATAGGCAGAGCTAGTTTAAAGGAAAGGGCTGAATCTGGTACTCTGGCTTAAGTCCCTGAAATCACCAGTTCTGTTTTTATTTTGAGTGAGCAGGAGTGATTTCCAGACAGCCTGAAATAGGCTTTAGCCTTGTTTTTCCAACTCAGTATCTTATTGCCTGAACTGCACAGGAACCTCCATTCCCCAGGAGAGACAGTTCAGTCACAGAGGGGAAGCAAACAGCCCAGAGAACTTGTATTTCTTCATGAACTTCTAAATCTTTCCAGTTCAGCTTTTTCTCCCTTTTGCTCCAGCACAGAAAGGTTTAAAGCAAGTCTTGACTTCTGCAAAAGTACTTGCTTGCTCTCCCAGGGTCACTGGCTGCTGCGGGAGCCTTGAGCAGGGTATTTGGCAGCGAGGTCTCTACAAGGCAGTACCTAAAGGTGGGGGCCGATGGCCCCCTCCTTCCAGAGCAGCCGCTGCAGGGGCTGTGCCGCTCCCCCCACGGTGCTGTGCGTGGAGCAGCCGTGGTGCACACAGCGTGCTCCAGCATCATTAGGACAAGTGGCTGAGGCCATTAGTCATGATGGGCGCTCCAGCTCCTGAAAACATCTTGTGCTTGCTTTTCTGTTACACTAGGAGTTTTCTTGAGGTCGTCATTACCTTCTGAAATATCTCAGCATGCAAAGATTTCCCCTGGCTGGCCTGACATCGCAGAGCTGGCATCATTAGGAATAAAGATGGCACTGAGTTCTTAAATTGTAAAGCAGTTTCCCAGGGCTTCCAGTTATGGTTTGTTGAATGCTTCTTCCTGATTTCACACCAGCAGCTCTTGAAAGCAAGCTATGTTAAGGGTGATGGAGGAAGAAACCCCAGCTGTGTGACCGGTGGCATGTGTCTGACACACAGGTTGGTTGGTGGCTGTCAGATGGATGCGGCACTGCACCTCAAAGGTGGCTGCAATACAGGTTTTTCCATGAACATCTTTCACAAGTTGGATGTGACATATGACATGATTGTGTCATTTTATAAATAAACGTAGGGACTGTCCATAAAATCAGAGGGGGGAAAACCAGGATCTGGGAGTTCAACTTTAACCATTTGATTGATTGCTGAGGGGATCTGCTGCATGCTTGGTGCAGAAATAAGTTATCTGTGCACCAAAGCCAAGTAAAACCACACAGCTATTTTGAGAGTCTTAGGCAGTGTGAACAGGAGTGCTTGAAGCATAAAGAATCCAGATCCTGTCAAGGCATCTACCTGAGCACTGCCTGAAATCCAGCCAGAGGCTTTTACTGGCAGTGCAATGGATTGAGGAACAGGAGCTGCAGTGAGTCATAATTCTGTATCTAGTTACGAGGGAAAAACAACAACCTGACCACCCAGGGAGGAAGGAGGCCCCTGGACACCTCAAGGGGTCAGCACTGGATTCTGCCTGGAATTTGGCTCCCTGAGTAGGGGTATCCAGGGCCACAGGAAGGGTATTTTCCGGGATATGCTGCAACATGCAGGAGCCTGGAGGGGTGGTGGGTGCAGAGCAGATGGGAAGTGCAGGCTGAGAGCTGAGGAATGGGCAAATCACTAAGGAAAGGATTTTAATGTGAGCAAAAAGGTAGCTGAATCCATTCATGCCAGCAGAGCTGGCAGATGGAGATGCTGGATAGGAGAAGGGGCTTAAAAGCGAGCAGAGAATAGAGCATTCCCATGGCCAGTGGGACCCCAGTGGCACATGTGGATGACCAAGACAGAGGTGCATGTGCCCCTGTGAAGGAGCAGGGCAGTGTCCAGGGGGCTATGTCCACCCCAGCACCCCCAGCACCTGGGTCTGTGGGACACCTCACCAGCTTGGCTTCAGCAAAGGTGCGAGAGGCACAGAGGGGACCTGGGTGCTCTTCTCCAGGCGAGGATCACCTCCAAGGAAACCAATGGCAAACCACCCCCCCATGCATTGGGCAGGTACGAGCCCTAAAAGGGAACAGCTTGGACACCAGTGTCCTGTGTCATCTTCACCAGAAGAAAGGTTTCCTCTTTGATTTTCTGATAGCCATGGCATCACTGCCCTCAAAGCCAGAGGAAACCTGCCAAAAGAAGAAACAGATAGATCTCAACTCAGATCACTGGATTCTTCTTTGCAATAGCTGATGCTGACTGAGGAGCTCATAAGCTTGTAAGTTTCCTTGCATCACCTGTGGCCAGGGTGGAAATGAAAGGGCAGCTTGACAGGTAATACTATCAGCATCTTGTGCTCACCTGAGGAGTGCTGGCAGCCCTTCAGAATGTCACCAGGAACTTGCATGGGGGTCCTTGGTGAAGGGTCTTGTCCTGAGCATCAGAAGTGAGGACACAGCATCAGAAACTGCTCTAATAACCAATGCTGGTGGTCTCCAATCTGACAGGGTGATGAGGCGGCTGTGACAGTGATGCTTGTGCTACCAGTGGGGAAAACTGAAGTGAGGGTGCAGCTTCTTTAAAATGCAGTTGCCATGTTGACTAAACCACTAAAGACACCATTAGAAATCACACTTGCAAGTTTGGTCCAAAACAGCAATAGTGTTGCTGTCTGACAGGCCTCACGTGTGCAGCGAGAGCTTCACAAGACCCTGCAGACAGCAGGTTGTGTCCCAGTAAAGCGGCAAAGCTGGACCCCAACCCTGCAAACACCTTTCAGTTTGTTGGGGTGATGGTGTACAAGAATCTGCCAGATTCTCATCACAGACCAGTGGTGTGAGAGTAGTTTGGCTCCCGAAGGATCTGTCAGCCAGGAGAGCAGAGCGGGGTGGAAGGGAGAGCATTGGGTGTGTGTAGCTCAGGTGGTCCCACTGACCACTCACCACAGGGTACAGGCACCCAACACTCCTTCTCCTCTGGCCTCTCTTTACAGTCAGAGGGGAACTCTCTCTTCCAGGCCCCATGCCCAGAGTCTCCTGACCAAAAGGGGCTATCCTTGTTTTCTCCCTTGCCTCTAAGGAGCCAGGATAGTTGGGGATGTTTGGCTGTGGAGATGCGGAGTTTGGAAATTAAATTCTCACTGTGTGCTCCTTCGCAGTCCCAGAGCTGCACAACTTCCTTTTCAGAGCATGAAGATGCTGCTGTTCCCTCACTGGCCCCTCTAAAACACCTACGTCCAGAGCAGGACAACACTAGGCAGGAGGTTTTTCTGTATTTATTACCTAGAGAAGCAAAGCACCACAGGTACAAACCCCAGCCACCTCCAAGCATGTATTTCACCTGCCGGAGAGGGACCGCTAGAGGGAGTGGATCCCTAAAAAAAGGATGCTGCAGCTCAGGATGGTGGTGCCTGGACAAGGGGGGTGGACACTGACTGGGGAGAAGCGTCTGTGGCCTCGGGGACAGAGGCAGAGGCTGGACACAGCGCTGCAAGAGGAGATGTGTTGGAAGGGCTGTGCAGGGATGCAAGATGCTGACCACCTCGTATGGAGTGAGAAGGATGCTCAGTGTGGGTTTACTCTGGGAGTTACACTGGGCTTGTCCCACGGAGGTGCCTGGTGGAAGATGAACTGCTCTTTAGCTTTGGCATAGGGACCCAGGATGTAGTCAGGGGTCTGTACAGCAGATAACCTTGGCCACCCAGCAACAACAACTGGCTTACACGCTGAAAAGTGGCTTTCTGCTAAATACCAATTGTTCTAGTAAAACATCCCCTTCTCTTGTACACATCCTTGACTTGCTTCTATCCATAGCTCCTTTACAGCTGTTGTGTGCACACATTATCCACAACAGAGTTGCTGCAAAACACTTGTCAGAAAAATCATCCCTGAGCTGGTGTTTCCTTGCAGGATGGTTGGAGGCCACAGCAAAACTCGGGCTTTTTTTGGGTGCAGCTGTTTTTTGGGGGCCATAATTCAGAACTACTCCAGTTGGTAATAAATGTCCCAAGCTCTCCTCAGTGCTGATTAGGTTCATTTTTCACATGAGCACCAGAAGTAAATTCATAGCACTTCAAGTGTGCTACAGCTACCTCAGCAAGGTAGAGTGAGGGAGCATGGAGACAGGTTTCAGCCGTGCATGCAGACGACACTGGAGATTCTTTCCCCACAGTGGAGATGTGAGAGTGAGTTTGGGATAGATTGTTAGGTTTTTATCTAGAGAAGACATTCTGTGTTGACACAACTTTGCTGAAGTTGCATCCAGGAGAACACAGTCCGTATGGACAGTTGGCTTTAAAAGGCAAATTTCAATCTTATAGCAAGGGCAGGGCAGGGCTGCCTGTCCCAGTGTGTGGTCTGGATGCAGCACCCTTGGGAAGCATTGAAGGCATTTAGTGAGATGGAGATAATATCTTCATGGTGCTGTTTCCAGATGGCATCACCTCCCAGGACAAAGACAGCTTTGGGGCTGTAGGACACGTAGGAAGTGCTCTTTGGATGACACCACTCTGTGGTCTTCTGCCATCTGGAGGGAGGTGTTGAGGTGTTGGGGGCTTGCTCGGGTGGGAGCTGGGCAAGCGCTTGAAGGTGCTGCCTGCATTCCCATAATGAACCAGCCAAAAAACAGGGGCTAAATGGCTATTCATGGCTAAAAAGCAGATGAATCACTGGTTCTTTTCCATACTACATTTCTTTTGGTCTCAGAGAGGACCAGAATGAGCTTACTTTTCAGCCTTATCAGGATACAGTCCCCCAGCATTGTCACTCAGATGCACAGTTCAGATCACTCTTCACAAACATTGTGGGTTCCTGAACAGTAAAGCAAGGCAGGATTACAACAGTCGAAAAGCCAAAGATGTTTCACTCTCAGGAGACAGCACCTGAGCAGTATTAATGTGTTAGCTTTAAAGGAGACATTTCAGCTATACAGAAACCTCCTGGCCATAAGGGACACCTGCCAGAGAGCAGAGCTAAGTGTGTAAAAGCTCAGGGATTTATTCAACCCAGTCCTGCGGGGGGACCTCTGCGTCTTGGGAACTGGGACAACCGCTCAGTGAGGAGTGCCTGCGTCTCAGTGAGGACCTGCAGAGGTGTGGTATCTTGCAGCGACCCTGCTGCCTAGGACTGCTGAAGTTGATGGAAAGACTGCCACCAACCTTGTCCCCAAGACAGCCCTTTAACATGGACCCTTCCAGGCAGGATGGGGACACATTCAATCTCTGTATGGGATGGAAAAGCACAGAGCCTGCCCTCAACTCCCAGGAGGAATAAACTGCTTAGTAGGGAAGAATTAAATTCTGACTGAGATGGTACTTAGGATCACTTAAACTGAGGAGATGACTGCATTTTGCTGTAGTGTTCAGCTATTAGCACAGTTTTGTTCAGATAAACTTCATTCCGGTTCTTGGAAAATAAACCTCAGATTCATCAAAAATATGGCAAAAGCAATTCTCTCTGCAAACCTGAGAAGTGGGTCTGTGGAAGGCAGCAGGCTGGCTGAATGCTCCCTTGCTGCCGTGTCTATTCGCTTAGATGGTTAGAACACAGGTCCCATCCATATGCACTGCTCAAGTGGCATATGGTGTTGAAGCAAACTGCTCCTTCCTAGGCTGATCTAGTATCTGGGAGCAATCTGCTCCCAGGTCTTGCAGTACAGATTACAGCGATACTGTCTCACAACTACTGTCAGGATGCTCTTTCTCCTGAATTGCCCTGCCAGCCTTGGTGGAGGCAGCGGCTACAACCATGCTGGTACGTAGAGATTTTGATTGTGGTCAACTGTGTGCCAAGCAGCTGCTGTCCACTCCCAGCCTTTCTGTTCAGGAGTATTTCTGTGAACCAGACTATGCTCCCAGCAGCTGCACGCTAGATAGGGTGGCTTGAAACCAGAAGTTTGTGTGACAGCTCTTGACCTTCTGCATCCAGCCAGCCCTTGTAAAAGGCATTGAAAAGCTCCAAAGTTGCCTTTTACTGACAAATCTTGTACAATCTCTCATTTGGGCAATGTCTTATTGCCAAAAGGCAGTAAACTGTGGCAGCAAACATGCTGCAGTCTTAGCAACAGCCTCAGCACTCACTGTATCACTGCAAGATCTTATTCTGGGAAGTTTCCTCACATTCCCATTAAACCACACACAACAAACCACTTCTATTTCAGCCTCAGTTTGACAATAGTCCCTTTCTTGTAAGGAGGGCTTTGTTGCCACTACCAACCACCCCCAATTTCTACTCAGAGCATTACAGGAAGGCATAGTTGCTTGTGACTAAGTAAAAAAACATTCCAAGAAAAGCTGAGTGACTGTGAATGTGATCTAAGTGCTTATTTCCCTGTCGAGAACTGGAGTCATTGCACAACTCCACTTCTCATGTTTGAAACACCACTGCCTTAATATGCATGTGGCATCAGTGTTTACTCATACTTTCCTCCTTGGAGACGTGTGTATTCTGTAAGTATTTGCTGGAGGATGATTGTCACCTACCAGAAATAGCTTTCAAAATTATTAGGAACTGGAGTTTCAGTACAAAAACCCATTTTCTTAAACAAGCTCAAGTCGAGCTGAGGACAATTACTGCTCACTTCTGAATTCTCAATTTCTTCTTGTTCCTAATATGTTAATGTAGTACTTCCCTAGTGTGCTGCAAATTAAAATAACCCACACCAATTAGCTAAGTAACTCCCATATCAGCACAAGTAGGAATTTGTGTCAGACTCTAGGCAGTCTCCTCTGCTCTCAGTGCTGCTCTGTACTAGGAGTCTATCCCTGGGAACAGCATAGCTGGTGTAGGAAACCAGAACATCCTTGGCAGGGAGTTGAATTCGGCAGTTTGGCACCACCCAAAATTAGGACCTCTTCTGCACAAGTTATTTTCCCCATTGGTTTATTGTTATGTAAGATTTTCAAATTTGCTCTGTGGTACAGAAATTCCCATGATTATCCCAGCCCTTTTCCAGGCTGGCAGATGCTTGCCCTAAAGAGCTTTACAGGGTCTTCAATGGTAGGTGAAAACCTGTCATTTAAGGGGGTTATTTATGCAAGAGTGTTTAATGAACAAAAGCCCCATGGTTTGTGTGCCTATTTTGAATGTTTAAAGAGAGATATAAGCAATGTGTAGACTGAATTAGCTGTCTGCACCGTTTCTCCAGGCGAGAAAGCTCTGCTGAAGGTTTAGCATCACATGACTATTTTTTTCGTATTCCTACTGGCAAGGTGACCAAAATGCTGGCTGTCGTGGTGGTCCTCTTCGCCCTTCTGTGGATGCCTTATCGCACGCTGGTGGTGGTGAACTCTTTCATGGACCCTCCGTACCTGAACATCTGGTTCCTCCTCTTCTGCCGCATATGCATCTACCTGAACAGTGCCATCAACCCCATCATCTACAACCTCATGTCACAGAAGTTCAGGGCTGCCTTCAGGAAGTTATGCAAGTGCAAAGAGAAGAGCGCTGAGAACCCGGTGCCGTACACCGCCCCAGTGTACTACACTGTTACGAAGGAATATTCTCATGACAGCTCCGATCACAATGTCACTGAACAAGAAGATCTGAACAGTCTCCCTGCACCTGCAAAGAAGAACAAGCCTGCCAAATAAATCCTGGGACCCTGAAACAACGCAGACAGTGGGAGCTATGTGGCTGCATGCACTGTGTTGGGAAAGTGCCAACAGAAATTGTTTTGGCATTGCAGGAAGCTTAACTTAATACCTCTACAGGGCATTTAACAAAACAGATCGTTAGAGGCAAATTAATTTGCTTTTCCTTAATGCTAACTTATTCTTGTTTGGTGAAGTGTTGGGCACAGGTCAATGTTTAGCATTTTAAAAGAATCTGTAGTTAAATATAGCAGTGCAATGCCATTCTATATTACATGCAAGTGCAATTGTCTGCTGAGTTGGGCCAGATTATCCAAAGGAAATCCAGTAAGAGAAGGGCATTCAAGGAAAAAAACCCTCTTTCTGCTGGACCAGTTTTCTTACAAGGGTGAGATTCACCTACTCAAATTTACATGCGTGTAACACGGACACCCCATGTGAGCAGCTCCTCTAGAGTCCTTTTAGAGTTAATGGGGACAAATAGGCACTTCCAGGAAGGAGCTCCTCTCATCTCAGCATAGTCCTCTGAGGAATACACATACCTACTGAGATGAATGCCTCCCGAGATGTGACTATTTCTGACCACTGACTGTAAAGGGACTCTCTCAGGTGGAGACTCCTGCGCTAGGAATAACTGAAGTTGGGTGTCATGAATCTCACCTCATGCTTCTGGAAATATTGCAGTGCTGGTAGCACATAAATCCAAAGTCCAGACCAGTTGGATTTGTTACAGAAAAATGAACAAACTAATAATGAGTGTTCCCTTAGGTAACAGTAGTATTTCCAACATTGTGGTCTAAGGATATTTTTCCTTTTCTGTCCAAATTCCTCTAGCTGCTTTGGCTGGATACCATAGCTTTGTCCTGTAAGCCCCACTGTGGTGTAGCTGCATGTCGCTCTCTGTCCCAGCTACAGTTGCATTTCAATGGCAAGTGAAGCAATTCTCTTATTTCCTGAGAATAATTTGTGAGTTTTGTGATGATGCACTGACTATAAGATATTAACAGTACTCATTGCTGCTGTCATCTTGTGAACAAAGTGGATACTCATAAACTGGAGCATTGAAGAAACCAGCCCAAGGACATTTGCCCTGGACTTGCAAGAGGCTCTCTGGACTAGGAGTAAAGTGAAACAGATTACACAAGACAAATAAAACAAGTATCAGCCACCAGTAACCCTCAAGTTACTGTAAAAAACTATTGAACAGCCATTTCAGCCTCACTAGTTAACACTGTTTTTCACCAAACTGTAGCATCAAAAGATCTTAGAATTTTGCATTCACTTTGGAAAATATCTATGTGATATTTTTAAGAGCACAAGCTGTTAAGTAACCATTCTGCATCTTTGGGAAATCACTTCCCTAGGCGAGTCAGAACAAGACCTCACCTCCCACCAATGCGTCAGGAACTGTCCAGGACCTATTTCATTTTGGTGTAGGGTGGCTTTGCATGTATGATTATTATATTGTGAGTTATTACACTATCTACTTTTCCCCCTAAATAACTGTAGGCTGAGGGAAGAGAGCATTGTTTTTGCCATTATTTGAAACTGTGTGTTTGGAATTTAAGAATTTATGCAATTTTTTTGTGTTATTTTGCATATATTGGGAATTTAGGAACAAAGTTGATAAGAAAGTCTGCACAGAGATTTGGGATTTGCTTCTTGAAGAAAATGGAAATGTTTTTGCTATGATGTGAGAAAATTGTTACACTTTACAAAAGAAACCAGGAAATGAAATAATTTGCTTGTAACAATCTTTTCTTTAGTACCGATTTTTTTTTCCCATTGGAACCTATTTTTCCTTAGCAGTTCAGAACAAGCCATTGGTAAAAGCATCTGCATACAGACCAGAGCAGTAAGGATCAGGGTGCCTCAGAGTAGGGCACAGGAGGACAGGGAGCCCTGGGGCAGCTGCTGGTCCCCTGAACGTGGCAAAATCCAGGGCTGAGGTTTGGATGTGTCAGCTCTTATGTGGGATGGGTTGAGGCTAACAGGAACAACTTACTACATAGCCCAGAGCTAAGCTGGGTTCCTGTGATAACAAGCCCTTCTTCCAGTGCATCAGAGCCATTTCCTCAAAACATGACCGGTTCTTCCCCTTAAGTCACTCCATGCCCTCTCTAACCAGCACAGGAATTAATTTTCTCCATCTTCACAGCTAACTGTGGCTTGCAGCTCCCTGGGGCATGGGGCCCTGCGCATGCAGGCACCTTTGGGTACACATGCCATAGCCAGCCCCAACAGCTGGAGACATACAGTGAGCAGCAACACATCCTCTCCTTGCCCCTTTCCCTCCCTGCTCCCCTGCCAACTAATCTGTACAGCTATAAGGGGATGAGGGATGCCAAGGAAGGAAGAGAGAAGAAAAATAACCTTTCTTAGCATTGCAGTAAACTGGTAACAACACCCTGTAAGCATGGTGGGGTTGGAGAGGAGGATGAGAAAGAGCTGGGACTGTGGCTCTGCAACCCCACGAGTTCGCTTTGGTACAGTTACTAGATGACAGTGATGAAGCAGAGCCCAGCTGCCCTCGGGGCTGGGGGGCTGCAGAGGATGGTGCCTCCCCAGGGCATCAGGCACAGGGAGCATCTCCTCAGGGATGCACTGCCAGTCCCTCACCCTGTAGCTTCACACCCAGAGAACAACAGGAAAGCCAGCTTTGCCCTGAGGCCAAGTGGGAAGAAGATTTACTGTCCAAGCTTAGAAACACACCTGCATCCTAACTTAAAGCATTTCTCAGGCATGAGATGTGCAGTTTGACAGATGGCCTTGTTCTCTGCAAACCCAAGTAGCAGCTCAACTCCGAAGCATCTCCAGCAGGATCTTTTCCACCGCCCCATCACATTTCCAGTCTTCACTGTTCTGCTTTACGCTTATTTACTCCAGACAGAGACATCCTAAAAGCACTATTGTACTAATTAAATTTCAGCCCCAGGCCAACAGCTTGTTGGTAGTTCTGAAATTTTTGTTCAACATACTTGGGATTCAATTAAAACCCAGTTTGTTTCTCCCCTTTCTGCACTTATCTGCCAAGTACTGCATAACCTTTTGATATTTTTTGAGAAGTAATTGGCAGATAAATTCCCCCAGCACCACGAGATCTCTAGCAAATGCACCAGAGCATTAAACTCTGTAGATGAGGAATGAGTTCCTGCTCCTTCTCCCTCCATGTATTCTGACACACTAGGAGGAGTTGAGAGAGTTTTAAGTGGAAGTGGAGGTGGAAGGTCATCACTCTGCTAAGGAGATGCTGTTTGAGAGGACAGGCAGCTGTGTGCTGGTGGGAAATAAATCACCAGCAGAAAGGAATTAAAATAACTAACTCATCACTGTGATTTAACCTTAATTTCTTATAAGAAATCAAAGACCATGCTTCAAGCTTGAGCCTGGATTACCTTGTACCCTGCAACATCCCACCCTGCTCATAAAGTCTGAAGCTGCATTTTACCATTAGCATTAATTTACTCTAAACGGCATGAGCGTAGGCTGTGAGTTTATAAATATGCCAACAAGTAGGGAATCTATTACTCCTAAATAATTTACCACATTGAAGCCGCTTCTCAATTTGATCTTACCTGTTAGTTTCTTGATTAAAGACCTTCCAGTGCTTGTTGACCTGGTAAAATGCCATCTGCTTTCTTCAGTTACACAGCAACAACTCCCCTGGCAGGAGAGGGGGGAACATGGCACTGCTGTAGAGCCCTGGGGAGGGGGATGAATTTCTGAGCAGTGCAAAGAGGGGGATGGAGGAGGAGGTAGCAGCTTGGGGAAGGGTAAGTGATGTTTATGGGTTGGGAGAACCATGGGGTAGCTGAAGCTCATGATATTCACCAGAGATGTCCAGTGTAGGAGACACTATGTCCAGCATGTCTACCTGAAACTGGCTGGTCCCAAGGCATTGGTGATAGAGGCCGCACAGTAATCACCTCTGTGCAGTGCACGGATGGGTCCCCAGCAAGGGTTATTTACTCCTGCAAAACACAGAAGTTTAAATAACTTAACAAAATTTTCAGTTTAAGCTCCAATCATGTTGTCTTCTTACCTTGTCTCTAGATTTGGGTAGTGGAAAAGGTACTTTCAGGGGGAAAATTGGGCATCCACACCAATCTGTGCCAGAGGAGAGCATGGCCATGCAGATGTCTCCCTGAGAGAACCTCTTCCCCCTGCGATACACACCAGCATCCCAGGAGCCAGCCTGCCCCAGGGCCACATTTGGGAGTAACCCACAAAACACCAGCACTTCCCTAAAAAAGGGATGAAAACACCACAAGGGCACCTAACCCCTCCCTACAACCAGAGCAGGCTATTAGAGCTTGGCTTCTGCTCTGTGGTACAATCCTGTGAAGAGCACATTACTAAGATTAAAATAGTGGTACCTTTAAATTAGCAATACTTAGGTCACTGAAGAAGATGATGAGCAACCGCTTAAATTTTATTTGAGACACAAGAGAGGGTGAACCACCCGTTAGGGAATGACTTTGATACAGCCCCTTTTCAATCCAGTCTGGCCCTCAGCTGCTTCTTTGAACTAATTAGTTCAAGCAGGCCTCAATTAAGGAGCTGCTAATAAAGCCTGAGGGATAGTTCTACAGCAATATTAATGTGATCACTCAGCAGTTATTTGTTATTTTGCAGTTTCTGATTCCCAAGGCCTCTGGAGAGCTCTTTGGCCAGTGCTACCCCCAGACCTGCCTCCTCTCTGCTTGCTCAGACCTTGCTCCTCAGCACTCTTCAAACCACGGCATCCATTTTGGGGAGCACGCTGTGATGCATGGCAGATGTGAGCTTGCCAGTCCCAAAGGACTGACTCTAACTTACTAAAACACCCTCAGTTTAGCAGTTAACCAGCCCTGCCCCTTTCTGCCCTGACAGAGCTTAAACGCAGACCCTTATGGGAGGGCACTGATGGCATTGTTTGTGCCCTAAATCGGGGCACCTTCCCAGGTATTGCCTGAGGGAACGTATGTGACTGCAACACCACGTCCCCTGCACCATGGGTGATGGGCAGAAGTATTAAGGACAATCTGTTCTTTTTAATTGTTGTATTTTCTTTAATAACCACCCTGTGAATTGTACTCTGAGTGTACTGTTTCTATAGAGACAGGGGATGCTGCAAGTGCACACCAGCAACCACTTGCTGCTCCTTCAAAAGGGAATGCCTGAAGCCATGAGCCAGGAAGCCTTTAAAAGGTTTCGCCTCTCAAGAAGAAGGTCCTGGGATGGTCCTGGTGCTAATACGATTTTGAGATGGTCAGCGAGGGCTCATGATCCTGTCTGATCTCACAGGCACACTGTGAGTGGCTGCTCAGAGGAAATAAAACAAAAGCAACTTTTTCCAGCCATGCCAGTAAGGACAGGAGCAGGTGGCCACCGTAGGACCCCTTGCTGCTGGTCGAGCTAGGCATGGCACGCCCTTGGCTTGGCCGGGTAGGATAAGAAAGCCAGAGCTTTTGAAGCCCAGGCTGGGGCTAAGTCATGGCCAGGCATGAGGAAACATTCTGCTGGAGTCACTAACAGTGGCTTTTCCCTGTTGCATTAATGCTCCTGGGACCACTTTGGCTTACCCCAGGAAGGCTTCTGCAGTGAAAGGCGGTGGCACAAAGACAGCCCTGTCTCCAGATCCTGGGCCAGAAAGCAGCACAGCAACCCCTCTGTGCTTCCCAGCACCTACTCGCCGCTTGGCCACCTTGGTGCCAGCTCTCGCCGTTCCTCTCATGCAAAGATGAAGGCCAAGAGAGGGTGTTGCTCCTGAGAGCCCTGATGCCCCCCAAGGACAGTGGAGGGTAGTGTGGCTGTCCCCAGGACGCCTGGGCAGGTCACTCTCAAAGGACACCAGGGCTCAGATTGCACCTTCCCTCCCACTGGTGGAGGCTAAGGCTGCTGCCCTTCGGTCACAGGATCAGGCCAGTACTTTTATCCTGCTTCTCACATATCGGACACCTCCCTGCCCGCACCCGGGGACACTCGGCCGGGAGCAGTGTGGGGCACATTACCCCTGAAAGAAGCAGCTCCTGAAGTACAGACCCAGTACTGTCACCCCTACCCCAGGGAAGGGGCAGGCTTTTTGTTTTGCCTTTATTAGTATTCTCGAAGCAATATGTCATTGCTTTAGCAGCAGACCCACCTCCCTCCCTGCTGCCTCTGCCACACATGGTCCAAAGATCTGCTCCATTCATCAGCCTAAGATTTATGAGGTGCAAAGGGCTCCGGTTACCTTGCTGCCCCCAGCCTCCTCCCAGAGACTGCATGAATGAGATGCTGCTGGTTCCTCCCATACCAGAGGCAAAACAAGACCAGAGGAGTGTAAAGCCATCATTTCACCAAACTCAGCTCCTTAAGTCTCTACCAAAGCATGAAATCTTCTGCCACAAGACCCCTTGTGTCCTGTAGAAGTTGAGGGAGGCCCTGCTGCCCGCGGAGGCTGAGCCTGTGTCCCGCCAGCCTCTCTGCACAGCCCAGCTTTGCTCATGTGAGACACTCCAGAAATAGAAAAGGGATTGAAGGTTTTGGCTACTCTGGATTCCTCGGGCCCCCGGGTCCTTCTGCCCCTGGCTGGCACTGGGCTCTGCTCTCCCATCCTCCTCTGTAAAACACTCTTCCCCTGACTGCCATTTCCCTGTCCCTCGCACCTGGCTTTCCTCTCACTTTGCCCATTTCAAGGGGCTGAGCGAGAAGACAGGCCACGGGCTGTGGAGAATCAGCCCGTGAATCCAAACTCAGGAGGACTGTGGCACCAGAGAAACACAGTGATGTGCAGCTTGGAAGAAACTTGGCAGCAACCCTGGGGCCAGGAGGCAGTGAAGGGACCTGTCAGCAGCCATCTGTATCGCCCAGCCAGGCTTTGGGCCAGTGAGCCACCTTTCCTCCTGGCCCTGTGCAACCTCTGGAGGAGGCCAGAGTGATGGTAGCACACAGAGCTTGCTCAGAGCTGGACGTGTCCCCTAACATCTGGCACCAAACTTTCAAGAAGCAGTAAATTAAAACAATTCTCTTTGCAAAGAACCCCCACTATCAACAAAAATGCAGATTTTAAATAGATATTAGGGAAAAGCTAAAAAACATTCAGATGCCACCGTGCAAATTCTGCACCACGTTGATGAGCTCTCCTGTAAGACTGGAATGAGTGCGTCAACCTGGAAAGAAATGTGGAGATTCCCTCACAAAGATCCACATGGATACAGTGAGCAGATAACTGTTTATTATTGCACGTAATCCAGCAGAACAACTGACAGAAAACTCCAGACAGTAGTACACAGATTATAGTAAACAGCTTGCAAAATCTGTGATGAAGGTATTTTTGTGTGAAGAGTGAAATGTATCTGCATCTTTGTAAGACCTGAAAAGTATAACACAATATTCTAGTCAGTTTTGAAAGCATGCAGTTTGAGGTAAATCTGTTATTTTGCATCTAAGAAAACGAAATCCCTAAGGGGCTATATATATGTATATATATCCATATCTCAGCACAATATGGATATATTTATATGTCACATAAAAGCAAATCTACCTACTTTTCTTAGAAGGATACTAGGAGGAAAGCACATTACTGAGTGCATATCACATGCATAAAAAATTGGGGGGGAGTGGGCAGGGAATTACATTATCACTGTCGAAAAAGATCCATTTTTGTGCTTAGTGATAAATAAAAGCCCCTCAGGTCTCTCAACGGAAATTGTCTTGGTGGTTAATAAAAGCAGTTGGCATACTGAAATTGCAGAGCTGGCAAGCGAATGCCAGCAAACGGAGATAAAACGTCAAAGGCAGCAGAGCCTGGGGTTTGCAATACATTTATACTTAAGAAAAGGAAAAAGAAAAGAAACAAATTGCTACTGAACTATGCTCTGTGGAAGTGTAGATGATGCTGCACATCTTTCTCAGGATTGGTACAGCCACATGGCTTTTAGAAAGGGATCACATTGACTTCTCCCACAGTTAACACCACATATTTGCTACTGTGGCAACATTCCTGAGCTGAATAATGTTAAAAAATAAACTTGGTTCGCAAAGAAAAGTACTGAATTAATCTCACTCTCTTATACCATAATTAGAGCAGATAAATTAGACAGGTTTTGCCCTGTGTCTCCAGTCAGTGTAAACCCCTGCCTGTCTGCCATCTTGCCTCTGAAATCCCTTCAGATTGACCTTTGGAGCAGACTGGGCGTCTGCTTTTTTCCTTAACCATCATTTCCCCACTCTTTCCAGTCCCTCAGGTTTTCCCACCCAGTCCTGTGCTGTGGGACTTCAGGATACACAGAGGTGCACAACCGACTATAAATAACATTTCTGATTATCTTGAAAAGGGATACAAAATACATATTGCTCTTAAAAGAAGGAAGAAACATGTCCAAGCACTCAGCCTCACACTAAACTGTAACTTCATCTGTGTCAACTTTCTAAGCTTGCACTGCTAAGGATCAGAGCAGATCATGGTGGAAACATCTCCTTCCAAAGGTCACTCTCTGTTGCAGCTTTGGGAAGAATCGGTGCAAACTGCCCAGGCCTCTAGGCCTTGCACACAAGAACAACAGCTAGAACTGCCCCTTTGTACTCTACCACTGCTGAAAGTCTGGCTGCTGCGCATTTTTGAGCCTAACACCCAAATACACTGGAGTCACACAGGTCTTTGCACCTTTTTTCAATAACATAACCTCTCTCACGACAGCCACCCTGCATCTTCTGGCCGGAAAGTCTGTTTACTGTTGCAATGAAAGAGCACAGGAGTCCCCTTGCAGCCCAGGGCACCTGTGGGCATATGGAGGTATTTTTCTGTAAGTACCTCCTTTCCATAGTAACTTGCAACATTTCCATAGAAAAAAAGGGTAAAGGGACAAATTCAGCACACCTATTTCCTTTCCTGTTACAGCAGGAAGTCTCCCACTGCAAGATACTTCTGGGTAGAGCATTGCTTGGTGGCAGGAGAGCACTTGGACGGTGCCTGGTGCCAAAATGGACACCATGTCCACCCGCAGCACTCCCACATGCACGAACAGCCTCAGATCAGCCAGTCCCTCGCACCCCACCCCGTGGCCGCCCTCCGTGGCGTGTCGGCAGGCATGGGCAGGACTCCGGTTACACTTCAACAAGCCCAATTTCAACTTTCTCCCCCTCTCAGTCCTCCATACATGGAAGACGACTCCAGGCGACAGGGAAAGAAAAGACTCTTTGTTCGTCCCTTTGGATGACTTCCAAGCATGGAGAGCAATGCTGTCCAGCCCTAGCCGTGGCACGGCTCTCATGAGTCATTTTGGTTGGTTGTGTATTGCTTCATCTCCACATCATGGATGATATTCTTTGGGAAATCTCTGGCACCGAGTCAACCAAGGGAGTTACAAGACACATCAGTGTGCACACATGAGACCTTCTCACTCGTTCTCCTACAGCTACAGATAAATCCCTCATCCCTGGTATGACAGGACAGTTGATGGCTTTGGTGAGAACAATTTAAGGCAACTGCTACTTTATACAAAAAAGAGAAGGAGGCTGAATTGCAGAAACCCTGGCTTTTCCTTGGTAGATTGCAGAGGCCAGACGCAGCCTGGGAGCAGGGAGACTGAACTGATCTTCAGGCACTTTCATTTAAGGTTCATGTTGGCAGTGCAACCTTGGGATCTCAAGTCCTCCTCTTAGGTGTTTCCAGGTGGCTGAGATTTAATCCCTGCCAAGGTCCGTGGTCTCCATCAGCAGCAACGCCTGTCCCAGACACAGATGAACGGGAGAGTCAAGGGGGAGCAAAACACAGGACTGACACACAGTCGCAGCTGTCTGCAAGCCTCTCACCTGTGCAGGCTGAGTGGGGACATAACATGACAGAAAGCAGTGCCCAGCAGAGCATTTTATCCCTCAGCAGGCCCTGGGAAGGCAGCCCAATACCCTCACAGAGGCCTGAGAGGTGCCTCTCGCATTATGTTCATGTGAGACCCAACGGTCAGGTTCAGCCCTGATGCGTTTTGTTTGGGCCCAAGGCAACAGAAATCTTGTGCAAACCCATGATGCGTTCCTGTGTGCAAACCCTCATCCCAATTCAAGTGGAAGACCTCAGCAAGCTCCAGTTTCACCTTAGTCAGATACACATCTCAGCTCATATCTACTTTTGGTAACACAACTACATAACAGTAGCAGAACTAGCACTGGTGCAGTTAGAACTGCAAATTTCAGAATTTCACATTTCCTTTGTGTTCCTGCCTCTTGCTGGGCTGAGTGCCAAGAAATATTGCAGTGTAGAAGGTTCCTGGCAGCAGTGGCCATGGAACAGCAACTCGAAAATGTTTCTTGCAGCTTATTTGCAGAAAACAAATTTCAAATTTAACATCACACATTCTTGCACTGGAAGTCTCCATGAATCATGTCCATCCAACTGGGAAGGCAAAACTATACTGTGGGATTGCATCCAATCAACACAGTTCAATTTTTTACTGTGAATAAATGATTTTATGAAAAGAATAGAGAACTATCCACTGAAATTACTCCACAAATCACTCTTTGAACAGACAAGGGGTTACTGAGAATCTCAGCGCTCACTGCAAAGCAACTGCATCTACTGAATAAATGCCCATGCATTTTCATCACCAGGGCATCCATTAGTGAATGATCTGTATTGGCAGTAAAGCCAGTCAATCCTAAAATGTCCACAGTAACATCTACAAAATGAGGATAAAAATCTCATTGCATGTCTTACCTTGTCTGAGGGGCACATCACGTCAGAAAATGTACAAACAGGATAGCCAGACCAATGTTCAATAAGATGACCATGCAGATCACGATTGTGTTAGGTCCCTGAAAGAAAAAAACAAAACAGAGTATTATACACAATTCCAGGTGAGGAGACAGATGCAGAATAATTCTGCTATTCAAAACCACCAGAATCATCCCCTCTCAATGCACATAAATCTGCCACTTAACAACCAGCCTGAATTTCAAACTAGTTGTGTATCTATCAATCCTTATTCCTATTTCACCCCTGAAAACTCCTTCCGGAAGGCTAAACCAGGCTTCTTCTGAGGCTAAAGCAGATTAAAGGAGACCCTGACCACAGGCACACAAACTGCCAAGCTGCTTCCCCCAACTCCTTTCTCTACCCACATCACCACATTTGTAAAGTTGCCATTTTTAAGATAAACAAAGTCATCTGTATGAGATTGCTCTAATTTCAGACAAAAATATTTCCAAACTGTGGTTCTCTAAAATCACATTGGAACCATCCATGTCCAAAGGGCTGCAGGAGGAGAAGCAGTGGGCTAATAAAAAGTCTGGTTTTACAGCTGTATTTGCTAACAGACAAACCGAATTTCAGTGACTATATTTTAAATCTGGGAAATTAGCTGGTGATTCAATATCACAGCTCATCTTAGGAGGTGCCCCTACTGCAAAAGAGTAAAAGTAACAGGTAGAAAAGAAACCCCACTCAGGGTTTTCTTCCCTGTACTACATTTTGCCCCCCCAGCTGTCCAGATGCATGTTGGTTGGTGAAGGGGTGGGAAAAGAGGAGAAAAATGTAAAAAATGCATCAGAAGATGCCTGTTTTTCTCAAATTTTGAAATAAGGACATGTCTGAGAGCATATCTACCCTGGCACAGGGAGGCAGATAAAATAACAGGGTTATGAACGTCAGCCCCAGCAGCCAGGACAGGGCGGGCTGGGAAGGCATCAGGAGAGGGGAAACCAAGAGTCTCCTTCAGCAAGCTTTGGGATCCCAGAAAGAGCTTCTGGGCGCCACTCAGGGCCCCTGCAGCTCTGAGGCCAAGGGCTCTGCAACCCAGCTGGGCCCTTTCAGACCTCCCGAGGAAAAATAAACCAAAAAAAGAGGCAAAGGCAGCTCCCAGAGGTGCCTCCCCGGCCTCTCCCACGTCACCTCTTCGCACTCCTCCGCCTCCTGTGCTGCCACCACTGCCGCCGCTGGGGCTGGGCCCCGCTTGGCCCCCACCTTGGGCTCCGTCCGCCCCGGTGCCCTGGCCTCAGTCTTCTTGTCAGCAGCAGGCTCGGCCCGGCCCGCAGCCCTGTGCTCGGGGCTGGGGCGCTGCTTCAGCTCCTTGGGCCGGGGCGGCTCCGGCTTAGCCTCCACCCTGGCTGCCACCTTCTCCTCCTGCTCCTGCGGTGGGGTGGAGGTGCCACCCCGGCGCTGGGGGTCCCCCCGGGGCTCAGGGGAAGGCAGCTCTGGCTCGGGGAGCGGCTCCTCCTCATAGTCCACGGCGGGGGAGACCGGGGAGGTCCGGACGGCATAGCTGTGGTAGCCCTTGAAGAGCTCGACGTCGGGCTCACGTGCCATCCTTTGCAGCGGCCCGATCTCCATCTGCTCGGCAGGACGCCCCCGGCCCCGCGAGGCCGGCCGGCCCTCACCCTCCGAGGGTGCAGGGCGTCTGGGGAAGTCAGCCAGAGCCTGACACTGAAGATCTCCATCATGCTGGGAGGCCGGCTGAGCAAAATCCACCACTGAACAGCTGGGAATATCTTTTGGAATAACAACCCTGCACAGTGCTCTGCGTGCTGGGACCCGCGCTGGGACAGGGGTCCCTGCATGTCACCATGGTGCTCACAGCAAGTGAGAACAAGAGGGGTGTGTTCCTTATGGGCAGCATGAGGTTGCAAAGCAGCTTGTTTGGAAGCAAAGCACTTGCTTTTGAAAGTGTCTTTGGCCTCATTTTGCTGAATCCAAGTGATGCTGAGGGGTGCAGAAGTACAGGACTTGCTCTGTGCTCCAGAACAGCACAGACCTTGGAGCCATACTGTCCCTGGTTGCCTTGAAGTTCCTCCTCTTGTCTTTTCCACCACAAGGGCTGATGCAGACTTGAGCCTGGTCAGGAAATTGGGATTGGTGCTCCTTTCCCTCTAATAAATCAGCAGTGTGATTTGCATGCTGCTACCTCCTGCTCACACAGGCAATGCCTCTGCTCGGAGGGGGCAGTGGGGAGAAAGAGGGCACTGATTTTAGCTGCTCTGCTCTGCCTGCACGCTCCTGTCAATCAGCAGGTGACCCATTCAGGGCCATTTATTTCTGGCTGCAAGTGGATTATTTGGAAGCCATTTCAACAGTTGTTCAGACTCCTCAAAACAGGCTGCCTGCAGCTCTAGGCTCCTTGCTTTTTCCTGCTGCTTTCTTTTCCTGAATAATTCACACCAACAAAGCCCCAACTGCCTGGAGGGCACCGTTCAGCTCTCATCTTCCTCACCTTCTCACCTTCACCTCCCAGCATGACATTTCAGCAAGGGCTTTGGCTTACATCCCTCTGCTCTAAGCTATTAGGTTTGATACCCTAAATGAAACCCAGGGCTCAATACTTATTAGAGATATGAGGCTTGCTGAGCAGGATTGCCCGGTGCCAGACATAGCAGGGTCTATCTGCCAGGACAGCAGGGAAAATTCAGCTGCTGAACACTGCCAGGCTCTCCTGGCTCTGTGACCAGCAGCAATGAGTCCTAGCAAAATCCAAGGGTGGACTTTTGTCTGTTTGTTCCTGGACAGTACAGCTGTGCAAGAGACATTTCCCTTTGTTGTGCATTTAAGGATTTTAGAGAATTAAAAGAATCATAGGAGAAAAGCATGCATCAGCAGCCTACAAGGCCATTGAAAGAGGCCAGGACCCAAGCGAAGCCCTACATTAAAATGTTGAGAGGATTCAGCACCTGAGGAGCCAGGAGCAGAGGTCAGGCTGCTTCAGGCATTTAGCAATTGTCTCATTCAGTTGCCATGGGTGGAAAAAATAATCTAGCTAGATGTCAAAAACCTCCCATCAGGAATTCCAGTTTCCTTTGCCTCTGTGCTATAAATACCCCAGTATGCAAAGGGTGAATGTGGAGCTGTGAGTGCCCGCTGGGGGGCTTATGTCAGGATCAAGCAACGTTTAGCTATTGTTAAATGAAGTGCCACCCGCTGGCCCACGCCCAGGCCCGGGTGCTATGGTGTTTCCCCACTCAAAGCCAGCTCTGAAGGGCCTCGCTGGGCAGTGGGGAGGAACGGGCAGCTCTCCAGCACAGCATCTCCCCAGCAAGTAAGTGCAGGGCAAGGTGGGAGTACAGGGAATTTAGGCAAATCTGTCAGCATGACTCTTTCCAGCCAAGTGCTGGGTGTTAGCTGTTCCCCTTTTCCACTGTGTGCCCTGTGCCAGCAAGTAGTTCTGGAGACCTGGAGGCACCAAAATCAGAGCAGGAGCGGGCAGCTGGTTTTGCTGAGCAGGAATCAACCTTTGGCTTTTACCCCCAGTTTTGCTGCTGTGATGGTCTCTTGTGATCCTGACTCAGCAGTCACAGGGCACTTGTTCCACATAACAAAGCTGGATAATAAGAAGGACAGGGTAAAAATGTAGGCACTTGGATCCCTGTTTTCTGCTCTGTTATTACCTTCCCTCTCTGGAAAGGAAAGCTTTCCAGGAAGAACATATCTCTAGCTAACTCAGCCTAGGGAAAGGTAATGGCATTCACAATACTGCTTCTAATATTACACTTCCTGCCTACTAATCCTCAGTGCTTGGTCTCACAGAAGGAACTTCCCAAGTGTTTTCCCAGCCAAATAATCAGCAGTGATACTAACAAATAAATAGAGCATCAGGGAAGTAGTATGTGGCATTAGCAATTTTCTTATAGGATATTACAATCCCTAATTAGCCGAGTCTGACAGTGCCTTTGGTGTGAGGCCCCACAGGATACAGGCTTGTGAGTCAATGTACAAAGCTTTCCAAGAAAAGGCCATGAGGGATATATCTACAAGAGCACTGCAAACAGACTGGAGCTCACTGCCTGCCCTGCCTGGTGCTGGAAGGGCTTCAGCATGTGGAGAAACATGAGGGGAAGTTGAGGGGCAGCGAGTTTTTCCTCCAGGCTATGGTAACATATTCCAGGAGCTAAAACAGTGGCATAAAGAGCAAATCATCAAGGGCAGAGGGCTGGTGGAACTTGTGCAAAAGAGGATTTAGGATAGACAGGAGGGCAACTTGTGAAGTTATAAAGCGGGTTAAGCGTTTGAACCGATTCCCCAAGGAAACTGCAAAATCCCTCTTAGAAGATGCCTCTGGTCCTACCTGGCTGGTAGAAGTCTGGGGAGAGCTCCCTGGCCATCATTCTGGCTATACCCGATTCGTTGTTAGCTGCCTGAGCTGCCTGCTCAGACCCTTCAGCTTTGGCTTTGGCATGAGCTGTCCTGTAGAAAGAAGAGGGGACAACAGTGAGCATTGGCTGAGCCAAGATTGTCCCAGCCTGAGAAGCAGACCCTGTTCAGCAACAAAATCAAATCAGCCCATCTGGCATAACAGCACTCAGTGTTTGCCCACTTCATCCCACACTTGAGGAGAAAAGACCAGATTTTCAACAAGGGACACAGATGGTTAAGGCCAAGGCGTGAAGGCTGCAGGTAGCCACGCAAGGGAACAGGGCAGGTGTCTGCAAACAGGAGCATGTTCACGTGCTGCAGTGAGGCAGCAGGTGCTGCAAAACGGGCTTGTCACTGTGCTGCAAAGCACTGAAAACCCAACTCAGAGGAATGCCTAAAGCATCACCACAGGCATCTTTTGAGCATAAGGGGACAATAACGTGATGGCTGAACACTGCTGTGCTGTCACCAGCCCAGAGCTGCCTGCACCTTGCCAGAGGCAGTGTGCCCCTGCCTAGCACACCAGACACATTTTACCCCAAATGTCTCTTCTGTAGCTCTCCGGCAAACAGCACACATTGTTCAAGGGGCTCCTTTACTCACTGCAGCCCCAGGGGGCTGGTCTCACAGGTGCTAGGAAAGGCAGAGCTATCGCTTCCCTCTCAGCTTGGATCCCCGAGACCTCTCCACTCCTTCCCAGCACATCTCCTCCTTGCTCTGTAGGGCGATCAGAGTTATTTTGCTGGCCGGCTGTTGTATTCCTCACATGCCTCACGCTCAGGGCTCTGTGATCTTTACGCTAAAAGCAGGGCTGGCTTTACAGCCCAGCTGCTCACAGTCTAGGAAGGCGCTGACTTCAAACAGCACAATCCACCTTAAATATAAGGGAGGGTGAAGCACCATATAGTCAGTCAGCTGCTTTGTTCCACCTGGGGCTTATGGAGAGCTGCTTTCCCCATGTTTGCACTATGATGCTTGACGAGGCTCCCCGTATCAACTTTGCTGCCTGTAATGGAGCATACACTGCCTTCACATGTGCAAAACCATGCACTGGTGTGTGGACAGTTAGCTAAGCAGTTAGCAGCACTCAAACACCAATTCACTACAAATGTGGTCTTTAGGGTGTCTGATGAGCTCTTTTCAGACTCAGGTTGGTAACCGATCACGTTTTAGGACAAAAAATGAGGAAAGACACAGTTCTTATCCCTGCAGTGAAAATGCTCCAGAGGAATTTTTGGACTGACAGTCTTGATATCAGGATTAATTCTTTCCCATTAAACTGAGATGCGGTATGCAGACAAGACTAGCTTTAGTCTGAATACTTGACAGGTGCAATGAAAAGATGTTAGAAATGCTGTTCTGAGACCCTTAGAAAGTAGAAGATCTATATATACACACATACATACTTACACACATCCCATTTTGAGTAGCTACAGGAAAAGAACTAAACGTAGGGCATTAATCCAAACTGATACAGGCAACAGTGTGACTTGACAGGGAGTCGAAAACACTGTTCAGGGCCCTGTGATAGAGAAGAGGGTGAGGAGCTGCTGCGGCTCAGCCTGTCTCTCCCTAGGATGACATCCCGCTCCGCTGGAGCCATGATTCACCTCCCTGCCCACACTCATATGTTATCTCCCCACTTTCTCTGCAGGCTGAGCTGCCTGGGATTGCTGTCATTCTTGGCCTTTTTATCCAAAATTATTACATCTCCTGAAAAACCCAGAGACAAGACATGATGAGGCAGAAAACAGCAATTTTAAGCCACTGCTTGCAAGCAGGAGGTCTGAGGCAGCTCTGAACAGAGAAAAGCACCTCCTTTTTTGGTAGTATATAATCAGCATGATTAATTCCACTATAATCTGGCAGAGGCCAAGGGGGATGTTTCTGTGCTCTCCATGCCTGGGGGATCAGAGCAGGCTGGGCGCACTGTGCATGGGGCACACAGGCTGCGCGGACTTGGCCCTGGGACGAAGCTTGGAAAATGAGGATCCAGCTCTCCCCCCACTACCCTGGGGATGTGAGCTGCATGGCAGCTTTGCCAGGCTCCCTCACTCTGTGGGACACAGCCAACCTCTGCTCCAGTTCCCCTGCTTGCAAAGTTGTCCAGAAGTGTTTGATTTCGGGGGGACTGAGACCAACACAGCTGCAGCTTCAAATCCAGCGTCTCCCACACACCATGTTCTGTCCCTGCCAGCGTCCCAGGAAGGCTGTGGCGCAAGGGGTGCTCATGCTCTATGCTGAGTCCCTCTGTTGCTGAGACCATTTATTACAGCAGCAGACATGTGATGAACATCTGGCTTATGGAGATACAGCATGGTGTTTTAAGTACATCTCCCCTGGCTGCTGAGGTGCTGAGCATCCCTGCGGCACGAAATGAAGGCATTGCTGCTTCCAGCCCTCCAAAAAGCCGGGCTGAGGGTTTAGTAACACCCTGTCAAAGCACAGCCTAGAGGAAAGGGCCCAGCCATAACAATAACATCTAACTTGCTTAGAGTATTTCTGAATTTATTATTTATCCAAATGGCTGGCAGTGCCTGGGAGCTCAATGCAGAGAAAAACTTGGCCCTGGCTGCAAAGCAGGAGACAAATACCACTCTGGGAGAGCCCAGCACACACAACCCACAGCACAAAAGTCTCTCCTAGCTTATGGCCTGGGGTCTGCAAGTAGGTTTAAAAAAAAAAAAAAAAAAAGCTCAGCAGGTTTGAGTGAGGCAGGAAAGTGATTTTTGAACCTTAGACATGAAACATGTAAGAGGAACCATTTCTTCCAAGGTTAAGTTCTGCTCAAAAAAAAAAAAAAGAATCAGCTTTTGCAAAAAGGAAGATGACAGCCTTTTCCTATATGCATGTAAATTTGATGCTTTTTTATTTACTGCTAGATGTGCTGTCAGCTTGCAGTGCCTCTGCAGAAAGCAGCCTGTGCAAAAAACAGAGGAGAAAGTCTGGAGGTGGAGGAGGGCAGGGTGAAACTGAAACAGAGACCCATGGATTATATAGCACCCAGCAGCAGAATTCAAAAGCCTCTTTTCAAGGTAGTGCTGGAAAATGAGCCACAAACATTAAACACATCCAACTGGTGGCAGTAAACACAAACAGGAGCCTTTACAAACCAACACTGGTGCTTCTCCTCCGGAGCAGGCAGCACCACCTGAGATGAGCACTCCCAGTTTCATCCTGAGCCATCTCCCTAGGCAGCTCCATTAAAAATAACTCCGGTGAATTCCTTGCAAGGAGGAGCAGCAGCCCCACACCAAGCCAAGGGGAGGTATGTGGGCAATGCCTGCAGCCCCCACCCCAGCCTCCCAGCAGCACTGGCTGGGTGGTGGTGGCTGCTCTGGGCAGGGAGGCTTCACACCCCAGCTGGATGGGTGGGAGAGGGAGGGTTAAATGCATCTGCTGTTTTATTTGCTCCTCTGGCATGGCTCTAATGCTCTAATTGTTTTGGTACTAGTGCAGGACTGAGCACCACTCCCGTCCTTCCTGGCCTTCTCCCAGAAACACTGCCCGAATCATTCCTCCAACTGCTACTAAAATCCCCTGTGGATACACAAGCCACAGCTGAGCACCGTGCTAACAGGTGAGACCCAAAGCCAAGTCAGCGCATGCCTGTCTCTTTGGACAGTTTATGCGGTTTTGAACATCCACATTGGATTAGACTGTAAATGAGATTGGAATTAGCAGAGAATACTGCGAATACTAGACAGGGCTGGGGCGCTTGCAGGTGCAGCAATGACCTTGCAGCTAGAAATAGGGGAAAAGCTCAGCTCTCTCTCAAGCTGTTGCACATTTGCTTATCAAGGGAAAGACAGACCTGTCTAGCACTGTTCTTCCTTCTCCAGAGTCTCCCCTCTCCTATTGATTCAGCAAACCCTGAGCAAGAACCAACTGAACACCTTTTTCTTGCCATTCTTGATATCATGAGCTGTCAAAACGGCCATTAAGCAAATATGATTCATCAGTCAGCTCTAGGAAGGGTGACTTCTGCTAAACTCCCATCTCCTGGAAATTGGCTTTTCCACCCCCAGCCAAATCCCTGCTCCAGCATCCAGCAGGAATCATTTTGTCCTTGCAAAGAAGCTCAAGATAACGGTTTGACTTGGCAGGAATGTTTGCAGCACTCAGAAGGGATAGAGAGAAAGCTGCAGAAGTGCCTTTGCTGATGGCAACATGGTCTGTTCTGCATTCACATCACAAAGGGCAAGGACACACAGACCTGACCAACACAGACCTGTGTTGGGGGTTGGACTAGATGACCTTTGTAAGTCCTTTCCAACCATTCCAATCCATTCTGTGATTCTATGACTGGACCAGGACAGACACTTTCTGCTTCTCTGTTTTGAACTTGAGGCACCTCTATAGTTGGGAGCATCCCTTTCTTCCTGCTCAGTTCCAACCCACCTCATCTCCTTTGTGCCTCCCCCTCTGCCTCCGTGTGTGCAGATACCAGCAAAGCTTTGCTATCCTCATTTGCCTGTAACTAGCCCATGGGACTGAATGTCTCTTTCAGCTCATCTCTTGTGCTACTTTCCCTGCCCACAGTCAAGCGCAGCTGTGTATCCCACCCCACAGGCATCCTGCTCTGAGAGCCAGCTGTACCTTACACCCTCCTTTTGCTCTTTTTACTCCATTACTCATGTGCATGTACCCACTCAATTTAGACTCTGACATCCCTGAAGTGAGTGAGTCTGTTGGTTTATATTATGGACTCTGCACCTGCAAGGTGAGATCTAAATTGTGCATAAACCAACACAAACTGCCTCATAAAGGAAACACCTCCACACCGCTGTGAAAGAAATCTAAAAAGAGAAGCTGTCCTGCCCTTGCAGAGCAGTTCTGCCCTCCAGCCTTCCTTGCAGCCAGCTCACGAGATGCCCCAGGCTCTTCACTCATGGTACCAGCACTTAGACAGAAGTAGTGGCACTCTGTACGTATCCAGGCTACCTAGCTGCATAAATCTGATCTTTTCTCCTTCCCTCCACAGAAAAGGCACAAACAGGCCACTCAGCTAGAAGAAAAGCATCCTTTTCTGTGCAGTGCTTCAGAAGCACAGGCCTGGCAGAGCTCCCTGCCACCTAACAAGCTCAGCCAGCATTAGCCTTTATGATTACTTGGTGAATTTTTAAAATACCGAAATGTTATCCTCAGCTCTAAATAGCTCAGAGCCACTTGCATCTTTCACCAAGGGATACTTCCCTTCGGAACAGTTAAAGTGATATTAATCTTGCAGCAGGCAGATCTGCAGCTGTCTTCAATAAGACGACAACCTACGCACACCGGTCCCTCGTACGGGAGATTTGCTCAATTAATCTCTGCTGCCCTGACTGCCCTGTGAGCCGCGCAGGACCGGGTGGGCAGCTAGCTGTTGGGGCTCAGCCATGCCAGCCTGCACGGGAGCCCATGGCCTGCGACGAGCTGGCTGGGCAGGCATAGACAGCAGCTGCTCTCTGTGTCCCCTGCACCCCTCGGATGCCAGCCGGCAGCTGCCCAGAGCCAGCTCTAAATGGAGTGGTGCAAGCCAGAGCCTGCTGGCTCAAAGGGCTGCTGGCCACTGGTCCGGCAGCACGGCCCCAGGGCCACCGTTCTGCCCCCCAACGGGCAGGACAGGCAGCTCCTCACCCTGCCGGAGCCCATCCTGCCAACATGGCCAGGCTGGGAGCAGCTCATGAGAGCATCCACAGGATATCTTTGGGGATAAAAAGGGGGAATTTGTAGCTGCCATCTGGACTCCCTCCTCCCCCCCTGGTTTTCAGGTCTGCTCTCCTCAGTGCTGCCCTGGGTACAGATCAGGTGGAGCCCAGAGGAGTGAGTCTCCCAGAGCAGCACAACCTTGCGACTAGGCACAAACTCCACTGATTTATTTCAGCCTCCACTACCCTGTTACCAAGGGGGCTCAGCTAATGCTCTTGGGACCCTTATTTAATTAGCTACCACTGCAAGATCAAAGCAGCAGGTTTCATCCCACTGGTAAGTGCATCAAAACATCTTTACAGCACATATGTAATCAGAGTCTTCCAGCATTTTGTCCCCCATGTGCTTCTGCCTTTCTGCCTGTACCTGCACTGAGTGAGGCTGCTCCCTGCCCTGCCCAGGGGAATGAATTCCCACTTCCAAGAAAACGCCAGGGTTTCAGCAGTCATTTGTTTTGAGGGAGCCAAACCTGATGCAGGAGCTCCTGCCCAGCCCCAAGCTCTGCCAAACCAACGGCATCCACAAGCCAAGCGTGTTTTACCTGACTGCCAGCTCTGACAGCACTAAAATGGGTCAGAAAATGTGTGTTTTCTCTCCAAGATTGTTGTTTTTTTCAATGGAGTTTTAGTAACTTCTAACTCAAATGTTTTTCAGATTTCAACAATCCAAAAGAGTGAGGAACTGCAGTTATCTGTTTTGTGATTTTTTTTCTCCCCAGTCAAAAAAGCAGGAAACTTTGTTTTTTTGAGGAAATGAAAGCAAACAGATTTCTCAAAATATTGCATTTGGTCAGAAGCCAAATTATTCATCAAAATTTAAGGCAGAAGCGTTTTTTTTTCCCAGCCCCATAGGTCTCTTGAGTTGACAATCACAGATCTGAGGTCCAGAAGAAGCAAGAGAGGGAACAGGTAGAGCAAGGGCTGCCAGGCCACCGCCCGGGCTGCAGCACATGCATCCCCTGCGCACCTGCACCCAGGGCTGCTGGGAGCACCCGGGAGGATGGGACACTGGGTCTCTCCCAGCACTCACCAAAGGCTCAGTAGGCCTTGCAGCTGCAAAATGACAAAAACTTGGACTCAGATAGTCAAAGGGCTCTGGCTCAGCACCAGGATAAACTGGAAAAATGCACCTCCTCCAGGAGGAGGGAGCGTTTCTGTGTCTTGGGCTTTATATTTAAATTGGACATTTTACTTAAATATTCCTTTTTCAAGATAAGCCTATTTCACATTCCCCTGTAATGACAATAACCTCTGAGCAAAGCCTGACTGAATCAGATGATTTTAAAGCCCAGATCCCTGCTGGCTGATTTCAGGCATCTGGATGGGAGTCAAACCCTTCCTGCTCCATGCAGCAGCAGATTAATCGAACGAGAAGCTACCATCTTCCACAGTCATTTTCGCAGATTAAAGTCACACTTCATTTTTTCCTTTCTGTGTTTGTACGCTGTTGAGATAAGGATTTCCCACAAGGTCAGGATGAACAGCCCATTAATTCCACTTTCGCTGCCTGGCTGAGTTGTACTTGTCCCTGGAGCTGACATCCTGCCATCCCAAAGCTTCTCCTCTTGAGGGGATCCCTATAAGTCATAGCCCCACTTGCTTCAACCCCAAAGACCCAGGAATCCCTGGAGAAAGCAGTTTGCTGACCAACAGATGCTTTCTCCTTGGAGCTACTGAAAGTGCACGCTCCCTCTTACCCTAATAGGGCATGAAAGTGCCTAAGAAAATTCATGTGAGGCGGGTGGAAAACAGATAAAGCCATGTGCACCCTCCTCTGGAGTCAAAACGCATCAGCGCAACAAGCATGGTGGGCCAAAAATGTGTCAGTGCTGGAGCTGCAGCCAGCTTGGGCTGGGGATGAGGCCGTTCTGGGAAAGGGCTGAAAGAAAAGGGTGAAGGTGTCACACCATCACTCATTTCACAGCACCAAACCCCTCTAGTCTGCAAAACCCAGCACACAGCAGGGACACATCATGGGGGTCCCGCACCTGGGGCAGGCACCTGATCCTGTTGCCAGACCCTAACCCTGGGGCTGGCTGTTCCCATGGCCACCAGGGACCAGGAGTGGGGAGGGGCTCACCCAAACCCCGCTGCCTGCTCCCTGCCCGGCTCCAGCGGCCAGGACAGCAGGGGTGAGCCAGAAGGAGGGGTGAGCCCAAGGGCCTTTTGGGGTGGGATGAGGGTCAGGCATCAGTTCAAAACAGACAATATTTCTACAGAGCTGGAAACTGGC
The DNA here is from genome assembly GCF_003259725.1 of Athene cunicularia. Taxonomy (NCBI): domain Eukaryota; kingdom Metazoa; phylum Chordata; class Aves; order Strigiformes; family Strigidae; genus Athene; species Athene cunicularia. The sequence continues at coordinate 9,217,277 of NW_020799125.1, forward strand.
GTGCTGGGGCAGCAAACCCACAAAAACTCATCCCAATCCAGCCCAAACCAGCCCTGCTCAGTCCCGATCATGAGGCTGTAAATACCAAGCCCTGGCTCTGGGACAGGAGCTGGGTGTCCCCCAGCCCCAAGACACGAGTAATGCGAAGTCCCTGAGCTCCCAGTCCAAGGTGCAGGGATGCTGGGGTGGAAGTATCCCTGCTAACCAAACCACATGTGGTGACCACACACCACCACGGCACGAGGCAGCCGGGGGTGTTCCTGCTCCAAGAGCTTTGAGGGAAACCCAGGCTGAAGTGGTCCTGGCCGTGGTGGCACAGGCCAGACAAGTTTCCCCTTGCCATCTCCATGGATGTTTATCCTGGATACTGACCTCAGTTTGTGCTGATAAGCCACACGAAGGAGGCCACACGTGCCATAATTCTATAATTCAGTCTGTATTCACCTGGTGTCATGGGAAGGCAAGAGTGCTGCTGGCATTAGCACTGCACAGAAAGTGGGAGAGTCCCAAACCCAGGCTTCAGCTGATGAGGAAATAGATGACAGCAACTGGGTTTCTGTTAATCAAGAGTGAATGAAACAAGATTATCCTCTTTATAAACACACCAGGCTCTGTGAGAAATGTCTTCACTGGGAGAGCAGGACCAAGGAGCATCCCCCCCACCACTGTGTCCTGGCACCCAGCTACAGGAGCTGCACAGCTGCCCTCATTTCTCCTGCCCATGTCCGAGCCCTGCCTGCGGAAGCACATAGATGCTCATTCTCTCTGTGGGGGCTGTGGGGCAGCCAGAATACCCAGCCCTTGAGGATCTGCCCTTGGCTTCTGCCATTTGGCTGCTCCAAATGTGGCTGCACCTTGCTTGGAATGAGCCTTGCCCTGCACCCTGCGGGGAGTCTGAGGGGAATTTTAACGAAGCCGGCGTAGTCCTGTCTCCCCCTTAACCTGCACCCACCTATCTTTTAAGCCCCCTGAGAGGTCAGGCTGCAGCATCTTTGGTGTCTGATCATACAGCTGCAGAAATGCTGCTCCCAACTCCCGTGTCTCTCCCTGGCAGCTCCCACTTGGTAGTGAATCACAGCCAGTATCACACCCGGAGCCAGGATCATCTCTGCACATCCCCTGCCTGCTGCTGCCTCCTCCTTACACACCCATCCATCACACGGGGGTGTGCAGTCATGGAGCAAAGCTGGGACAGCAGAGAAGGATCAGCTGTTCTCCCAAGCCTGGAGCCCACCTGGCAGGGACTGCCTTGGGCCACCGCTGCTGCCCACTCTCGCAGGGTGGCCATGAGCATTCTGCCTAAAGGCCTGGGAATGCCCACACCTCTGGCTTTTTAAAAGCCCAAGGAAAGCAGATAGCAAAGGATATTTTTAAAAAAGCCTAAAACTCTTTCAGAGCAAACTCCAAGTCTGAGCACAGGGGTTCAACAGATCTGAAAATCTCAGGTGCAAACAGGGATTTTCAGAAAATCCCAGACCTGATCTGGCCTCGGAGAAGCTGAGATGCACTGTCAGCCCCGGGACAGACGAGGTCACCAGGGCTACCAGACCAGCCTGGCTCTGCCCTGGACACAGGTGGTGTCTCACCAAAGAGGTTCATTGGGAAGACATCACTTGGGTTGCTCACCTACCCCACCGGTGGCATAAACCCCTGAGAGCACCAGGGAGGGAGGGCAAGAGCTCACTGGGGCAGAGCCGTGCCAAATAAAGCACCTTATCAGTGTAAGTGCGCGGCCGCGCTCCAGCGGCGTGGGCTGCCGCGGGCCTCCGCTCTCAGCTGTCGTGCCCGGGCAGCACTGATAAAGCCCTACTCTGCCTGCCCTTATTTAGTCAGGAGGCTCTGCTGACTCCAGCGATTTCAGGACGTCATTTGCACCACACACCCGCGTTCCCCAAGGAGACGCTTGCTGCTGCCTGGCCACGCAGGCTGGAAATGCTGAGTGCAGGGAGACAGCGGCCGCACTGCTGGGAATGCGGCCGGGCAGGGGAGGTTGGAAAGCGATACGGGAGCCATCAAGCACTTGTTATTTGAAGGGAGAGCTAAGACATGGGTACAGACAGAAAGCCAACTTAGACTTCAAAACCAGGTAAAAGCTCACACTATGAACAATATCCACGCATCGCTGCCAGGGAAGCCGCACTGATGTGATTTCTGACACCAAGTGCTCACCGCAGCTCTGTGATGCTTTAATGCAGCCCAGGTTCACTGTGATGAGTAAACCCAACTTTAACAGGAATTAATGCCTAACATTGCAGAATGCAGTTGAGAAATTCTTACAGATATCTATCCAAGCAACAGTACTTCAGGACCTCTATAGATATTCCATTAAAACCAGAAAGAAATCCAAAATGTATTCATGTTTAGTTGCACTCTCCAGACATAAAACACCCAGCTGCACAGGGGCTTCAGGGTCAGTGTCTGACGACAAACAGACAAAGCACAGCAGCCATTATTGCCTCTATTATCTTGTTTTCCTATTGATCCCAGGACATGTGGCAGATATATCTGAGGTGTTGTTTACAGGATGTACACCAGTCAAACATCTCAGAGTGTGGCCAGACCCATGCCTTGCAGGATGCACAGCCAAGTCCCTCCATTGATTTTGATCCAAGTCACTGGGAAGCACTGCCACGTGCAGAGGCAGACCACAGCAGACACTGCTGTAGCGGGATGGAGGTGGGATTTGCAGTATTTACATTCATTTTGTTCTCCAAAAGCACCAGTGAGAAGGAAATCCCCTGTATTGAGCTGCCTGGCTACAAAGCACACAGCTTTCATAAAATCAAAAGTTTCCCCTGCAGCTGGTCCTGCCCTTTCTCTTGCTTTTTATTTTATTCATCTTAATCTATTCTGATGAGGTGAAAGCTGAACACTTCCATGCTCCTTCTCCCTCCTTTCAGCAGAACCATCCTCCCCATGTGACAGGTGAGCATGTGCTACACAGTCAGCACCCCTGGGTGCTGCTGCTCCCTGAGCACCCCATTTACCACCAACCCACAAAATTCCAGAGCATCCGTTACACACCTCAGGAGGGCTTTTAACTGGCTCACTCATGGCTTGGTGGTGGCTGTCCCCTCCTCACAGGGGCTGGCGGGGAACAGACTTGCTGGCTGTCCTCCAGCCACCTTATCTACTTAAGTACCAGGGAGATGACGTCCCAGCTGTGATCCCAGGACCTCACCGCCTTTCCCACCCACCCCAACATTTTTTCAAAGGAGCCCCCAGACAGGGTGGAGGGTGAAAAAGGGGGAGGGTGAAGGGATGTGATGGATGCCTTCATTTGGTACTACGGGAACAGCCACGTTCCATCTCCCTTATGATCACAGCAAGGAAGGTCCCAGGGCACCAGCAGCGCAGGACATGGCTAAGGCTAACAGACATCATACAGTGCGGGTTACCCCCATGTTCAATTGTGGTTTCCCCTGGGCAGGAGTAAAGATGTGTCTGCACTTTCGAGAATACTTTTTTCCCGAGTGCCAGCAGTCTGGGGGAGGACTCGGCATACTTTAACTGCCATTAGCTTCATGCCATTAGTTGATCCCCAACACTGCTGATAAATGTGCCCTGAGTTTCTGCCCAACCTCGAGGCAGCACGAAGGGGCTTTGCCTGGGGTGAGAGGGCAACTGGAAGAGCTGGATGTTTCACTAAACTAATGTAAAAAGGAATGAAGAAAATTGCTGTTACCTCAGCTGGTGGCAAGGCGATGCCAGCTCTGTCCTCAGCCTTTTGCACAATGGGGAAAGCAGCTGGATTGCTGACCCGTGAGGATTTGGGAGGGAGCCAAGGAGACCAGGGCAGTGCCGCCTGACAGGCAGGACAGGCAGCAGGGCAGGCAATAGCTGGCACTGCCTGTGGCACTGGCTGGAACCCCCAAACTGAGCAGACAGGTGGGACAGGAGCTGCAAAGCAACCCTGTTGCCTTGGACTCCCTCAGAGTGGAGTGTGGGATGAGGAAGGTTTGCTGACGGCGGCTGACCATCATCCCTGACCATCCCTGCTCTCCAGCCCGTCTCCTCAGGGCAGATATCGGTCAGGACACCCATTAGCGCTGCTGGGAGTCGCCTGCCTGTGCACCCCGGAGCTCAGGCACGTGCCTGGGATTCCTGTGGTGCAACTGGCTGAGGCAGCTTCCAGCACTTGGTCTTGCTTTCCTCAGGATTTCTATCCCTAAAGAGCCTTTTATGGTGCAAAAGAGTGAAATCTGGTCTTCTCCTGACATTCCACCCCCAGACAGCGCAAGGCTGGATGTTATGGTAGTTTAGCTCTACAAGGGGCTCCCCTGAGTGCCAGAAGCAAAAGAAACTCAAACATCCATTTACAACAGCACAGGTATGCAGGGGTATTTTGGACATCTGCACAGCCCAGCTGCTGTGTCCCACTAATTAGTTCCTTGAAATAATCTTACATGCAGATATGTCACATCTTCCCCCAAAAAAGGACTTCTGTAGCCTCAAAGACATTTCTTTGGGTAAGGTACACACTGCCATGGAGGAGAAACACAAATCTAGAAAACTCTACCTCACAGTTATGAGCTAAGGCATTGCTAATGATAGTACAGCCCTTTTATAAAGCGCAATAATTGATTTTCACAATCTGTCTGCAATTACTCTCTGCCCTGGGTGTGGAAACTGAGGCAAGGTTCAAGGCCAAAGGAAAAGTCAGTGGCAGAGCCTAAGGACCCTCTTGAGGAAATATTATCTATGTTTACTCGCAACCTCAAATCTGAACTGAAAGGAGGAGGAGGGAGAGCACGAATAAGACTTTCAAAAGGTGGAGAGAACAGCTCTGCCCAGAGCAACACACAAGGAATAAACGCTGATGGAAATGGTGAGTTACAGTTTACAGGACGGAGGAGCCCGAATTCTCTTCTTGCAGCGGGTCCAGCTCAGCAGCAGGCAGTGCTGCAGGAACGGGACTGGGGCACCGCGCTGCGGGGAAAGCAGAGCGCTCTTCCCCTGCCACAACAGCCACACTATCGCAGGGTTTGTAAGGGGAGGACTCTCTGGAGGAAACCGGCTTTAACATCTTATTTCCTCCAGCTCCAAGGTTTCCTTAATAGGAAATTATTCCCCAGCCACACTGAGGAGGGATGCAGTCCCGGCCAGGGTAGCGCGCGCATTCCAGCCTCTGATGGAAAACACTGCAGAGCCACTTTTGATCCAAAGTGTAAATAGTGTATAATAAAAAGAGGCTTGTGTAAACCAGCCAAGCTCTTGCGGAGCAGCTTTTGCAGCTCTAGTCTCCTTATTCACGGGTGTGTAGCACCACGGCTTCACGCTTTTCCCGGGCGCGGCAAAGCCGGTGTCAGGCTGAGCTTGCCCTGCCGGGAGGCTCTGGCAGGCCTCATGCCGCCCCAGCCTGTTATTTTTATCCTAGCTGGCCCTGCACAGCATTTCACTTGCAATCCCGCCGATTTCTCTGTGCCGGTCTCCGAGGCAACTGAGTTTTGCTAAAAAAACAATCATGCTCCCCACAAAACTTTGGAGCAGAAACAGCAGCTGGGAGAGTAAAGCCAGGGTTTCTCTGGGGAACAGGCACCCTCCCCCCTGTCATTATTTCTTATTTCTGCTTGGTGATAAAGCAACTGATAATTAAACAGCACTAAAAAGGAGCAAGGCAGGACAGACCTGGAGTCCCATCCACTACCCAGCCACTGAGCAAAGCCTGCACGGGACCAGGTTTTGATGGATAGGCAAGGTGAAACGTTGAGATCTGTCACAAACACGTTTCTCTGAGGAAGAGTTGAGGAGCAAAGTCTCTGACCCTGCCTGACAATCTCTAGTCTCTGCCAGGCTGGCTCTGAGACTGGCAGGAACGCTGTGGGAGGAGGAGTGTGTTGCTGGCACAGCCCAGACACAGGCAGGGATGTGAGCAGGAGGCTTTCTCCTGCCCTTCCTGGGCAGACCCCAGAGCCCAGATTTTACCTCCTCCTTCCTCCACCCCGGGAGGGATGATGGAACAATTAGCACTTTCCTCTCCTGAAAATTTCCAATGCAGCTAATTCTGAGCAGAGCCCACCTGCCTGGTCCCAACCTACCAAGTGGTGCTGGGGCAACACATTGCCCGGCGGTGCCCACGTGTCTGCCAGCACAAGGGACATCGGTGAAAGGAGAGGCTGCCACGTGCCCTCAGCAGCCCCTCGCACACTCCTCCCTCACAGGCCCCTGCAACATGCATCCCCACACACGCTGCCTCTCACCCGCTGCTGGCTGGGCAGCCCTCTTCCCACCCCTGGGGACAAACCCAGCTGAGCCCTCCCTGCTTCCTCCTTTCCCAACATCCTAAAGCATCGTGGGCTGTGGGATGTGGCTGTGTGCCATGGGATGGGGCTCAGCCATCCAGCGTGGGCTCAGCCACCTGCCCTGGCTCCAGCTGCCACCTCCCTCATGGCAGAAACACTCACTGAAAACCTGGCCAAAGGCAGCTGGATTCTGGGGAGCAGATGGGGCTCCCCAAGGCTCCTGATTTACTGCTGTCAAACCCCATTATTTCTCATTGTGCCCTAATAATGACCCAGAGGCTCCAGCAGCCTGGCACAGCACCAGGGCACTCCCCATCCCACCAGCTCCTGCTCCCCATCCTGCTGAGTGCCAGCGCCAGGCCCTGCTCTCCAGCAGCTCCCCCTGGACCAGGACTGCAGGGGGACAGAACAGGGGGCAAGAAAGAAGACAGTTCCTGAATGCACCTGAGTTGCCATGAGGGCCCTCAGCTCCACTCTGCCAGCATTTAGTACAAAGAATTAAATAGAAATTGCAGAGTCACGTTTGACCCCGCTGCCAATACAGAGCAAGGAGACACACAGCATGGCTCCAGAGGGACATGTGAGATGGGGACCACCACCACGGGGACCCGCATGTTGGAGCCCCGAGCACCTACCTGGATGCCGCAATCTCCGACTTCTGTCGGGCAATGGCCGCGGCCCTCTGAGCCCCCTCCACGCTCCTGTCCACCTTCTGCCGGATCTTGGCACTCTTGAGAGGTATCACACGCTTCTTCATGCCCTTGACGAGGACATTGTGGCGATACTTGCCCTCCTCCTTCTTGCCATCAGGCAGCGTGGTGCAGCCGTAGCCGTGCCGCAGGTTGTCCAGCCACTCGCCCTCATACTTCAGGCCGCTGGAGCGCTCGCTGACGCCAAAGCCGGCACGCTTGTCGTTCTTCCACTCGCCCATGTAGGTCTCCGTGGTGGTGGCATCAATATCAGACTCGAAGGGGGGGTACTCCTCGCCCTCGGCACCTTCACCCAGGCTAACAGTGGAGGTGGCATCACTGGCAGCTGAGCTGATCCCGCTCTCGCTCTTGAGGAAGCTGACTCGGCTCTTCTGACTGGCCAGGGATGACTTGGACTCAGACTTCTTCAGCTTTCCCAGCAAGGAGCCCCTGCGGAAGAGCCCCCCCTTCTTGGGCTTGCCAGCCTCCGCCTCAGCATAGAGGCTGAGGGCAAATCCCCCACGGGTGATGGTGGGCGAGAGGGGCAGGCTCTCGGGGTTGGCGGCGGGGGAGTCCTGCTGGGGCAGGGTGCCGTTGCTGTGCTCGCTCCGCAGGGAGGACAGGGAGGTGCGCAGTGGTGAGCGCACCACGGAGGCCATGCCGTAGGGCACGCTCTGCCGCACGCCGTAGCCGTGCCGCATGCCGTTGGTGAACTGGCCCTGGTACGTGCCTGTGGGAGAGAAGAGGGACAGGGTGAAAAGGCAGCTCAGCCCTAGATGAGCCAGCAAAAGAGAAGGTGGGCTGCAGTGTAGCGCTGCCCTAGAGCAGCCATACCCACCTTCCCTCGAAGAGAGAAGCCCCAACCCCACCAGTGTTCACCCGCCTGCAAAAGCAGCAGCCCCCAGGAAGTGGAGGGCAGAGGACACAAGCCTGAGAGCTGCTGCTGGCAGGTGACGGCTCCCTAGAAAGGGGCTGGGGTGCCAGGGGACACTGGTGCAAACTCAAAGCCACGTAACAGAAGGGGTCTGGATTTGCATCCAGAGCAAGGAGCGGAAGGCACCCCATTGTGCTGGTGTTTGGGCTGTGCTGAGAGGGTGGCAGCAGCCCCCACAGACACACGAGCTGTGGTGGCACAGCTCTCCTTGGCTCGGTGACAGTCCCTTTCAGCCCATTCTGCAGTTTGTCACTCACAGCCTGCCAGAACCAGCTCTAGACTCCTGACTCAGGTGCCTGGCCATAGCACAGGCTGCCCTGGTACCTGCACCTGTATCTGCCTGGCCCTGACATACAGCTTCTCTGTGGTCCCAAGACCAAGGCTTGTGCTACACTGCATGAAGGAAGAGATGAGCAAAAAAGGGAGGAGAGGAGCAGAGCAGCTCTGCATGGAGTTCCTCTGGCTCTGCCCAAAAAAACACCACCCTACCACACTCCTCCAGGCCTAGCTCAAGAGGGCACACGGTGTCATATGGTGGGGGACACAGACAGGATCATGTTCACCGTGGCCAGGGCTGCACCCTGGGTACAGGACCCTGCTAAGAGCCAGAAGGACCTTGGCAGTGACACCTTGAAGGACTGGGAGAAACAAACCGCTTCTCTCCAGGTCCCTTCCAGGTCTCCACATTTGCAGGCTCCAGAAGAATGAACTTGAGACCACCTCCCTGATTTTTCTCAACAGGATGTCAGGAGACTTTAAATTAGTAATACTAAAGACTCTTGCAAGAAGAGCTCCTAGGAAGAGCAGGAGGGCTGGCAGGCCAGTCTTCACCTAAAACACCTGCACTCACATGCCAGCACAGTGGGCTGCAAGGGTCAGTGCATCCCTGCTGAGCCCTGTGGGATGGGATGGGATGAGCCATCTCCCCAGCTGGGCTCTCCTAGGTCTGTAGATGTGGCTGCCTCAAAAAATGGCAAATCACCCAAAACAAAAGCAGCACTCAGCTCTGCTCCTGGCATTACAGGACCCAGAATGGACCACCTTGCCCCAGACCACCACCCTGTGGGGCAGAGGCTACTGGTAGACCCTCACCCCAGGGCACAGGTGGAGGGTGCTGGGGGAACATAAATGTCCTTGAAAAGGCCACCCCACTCCTTTACCCTCCCAGGTGCTGCTTCCTGCAAGCAAATGGCCAGCCACACTGTAGGCACTTGCACAAGCATCTGTCCTAAACCTGATTTTCAGTAAACAGTAACCTACAAGGAGGCACCAAATTTTGGGAGAGCAAGCATTCCTAGAGTCACAGGGAGGCTCAGCAGGGCCACGCTGAGGCAAAAGGGGGTGACCTATCTTCAAGGCACTCATCTCCCCACTCAGACGCCGTTACTGAGACCAGGGATGACCCTGCTCCCCAGGGAGCAAATCCAGTTCCTTCTTTGGTGATTGTGGGAGTGCATATTTTACGGTCTCCCAGGCCACTTCTGCAGCATAATCTCTCCTCCCAAGCTTCAGGTTTCGTTGAAATCCTCTTTGGACCAGCCTGTGGGGTGTTAACTTACAGCGCTGGGGGCCAGGAAAGACAAGAAGTGCCCGACCGGGCAGCAGCTGCTGCCCTGGGGTGAGCCGCCCCCCACCAGCCCCTGCCCATCCTGCAGCACACAGGATTTTGGGCTCCCTGCAACAGTTGGCCTCCCCTGCTAAAAAAAGAAAGGGTTCAGGTAGTACAGAGCATCTGTGGGCTGTGGCCAGGCATGGGGAGCAGCCGGCCTGAACCTGAGGCTCCAGCAGGATAAACAAGGTGGGCAACGTGGGTTGGGGGTTCGAGCATAAGCTGGGAGCCAAGGACCATCGTTGGGGATGCCCAGGTATTTGGGTGTGTTCCTCACCATGCTCCCAAATGCCTCCCCATAAAGTAGTGATGAGTCTTCCCCATGTCCAACCCCCCCCCCCCCCCCCC
>NW_020799125.1:9227148-9233038 GCF_003259725.1 Athene cunicularia
CCCCCCCCCCCCCCCAAGAGCCAGAGAAGCTGGTGCTCCATCCCCGCCTGCTCAGCCAAGCAGGGCTGACACACGACTGGGGTGACGCTGGAGACCTCCTCCTAGAACAGAAGAATCTCGCACACAGCCGGCTGCAGCTGATAGTGCCACTGTGTTAACCCCCTGGAAGAGGAACTCTGGAAAAGGGTCGCAGGTTTAGGGGGGCTCAGCTGCTCCTCGGGTCAAGGTCAGAGTAGCTGCTGCCCTTCAGAAAGTCCCCGGCCCCCTCCATCCCCGGAGGCAGCACTGGGGCCACCTGGATGGGAAAAGCCACGTGGCACAGTGAGTCTTCATGGGGCAGAGGTGGGATGCCCCTTCTCAGGGACACACACGCCTACCCTCAACACGAGGTTGGTTTCACACCAGCTCTTCAGGCTGGTCTTGGCTGCCTGATTTTAGTGTGTATGGCACAAGCAACATCATCCCTCGGGCGTGTGGTGTGACCAAACCTGCCAGCTCCGCCCGGCTAAACAGAGGGCACCGACACACAGTGCTGCCCACTGCTGCCTAACCAACGCAGGGGCGAGCAGGCGCTGTCGTGTCCCTGTCACGCCGCAGTTCAGTGCCCGGCTGAGGCTTTGTGCCAGAGCAGGGCCATGAACCACGCCTGGAGCAGAGCCAGAGGCTGCTGAGAGTGGCCGGAGGCACCGGTGGCCGTGCGTCGGGACACGCAAGGTTTGAGCAGAGCCAAGCCCTGGCTCACCAGCACATCCCCAGTGCAGACAGTTCAAGAGAGAATGGGGCTGTGCAAACCCCTTCTGCACCACGAGCAGTTGCTGAGCAGGGCTGCAACACCCCTGAGCCACCGCTACCCCCTGAATGTCAAAGCAGCCTGGGCAAGGGGGGACAGGCAGGACACAAAGCTGCCAGCCAGGCAGCCATGCGCTCACATGTGTCTGAGGTTCTGTAAAAAAATATAATATCTGTTTAGGATAAATAATCTCTATTTAGAATGAAAATAGGACACAGCCCCACCTCCCTGTCTCCCCAGCCCTCCCTGATACCCCAGGGCGGTGGGACAGAGCCACCTAAGCCCATCAGGGTGTGATTACTGGAGGACAGGACCCAAATAATCCTTTACTGCCTGCATTTTTTCTTGTCAGAATGACAAAAACCACCGGTTCCTCTGTGGCCCCCAGGTATGCAGTTCATCACCTCTGCCTGTTCCTGACCACAGCTTGGGGTGGCCCTGCTTGGGTCTTCATAGGATGGGAAGGATTAAATTGTGGGATTGATGGAAATGGTATTCCAGCAGCCTTCACCTCCAAACACACTGAAGGGGCAGCAGCACCCTCCGTTTCACCCTGGCAGCAGGATGGGATGGTGCCTGGCTGCATCAAAGCTGAAAGCTTCAGCTCCTGGTGCACACCCAGCCCGGCAGTGAGAGCCCACTGTCAGCAGCATCATATCTCCCCTTCCCAGCCTGCCTCGAAGCTTTAGTATAATTAGCGATGACTGTAAATAATACAAACAGCCAGGTAAATAACGCAAACAACTCAAATTGTATCACTGCCCTACGATCCTCTGCTGTTACCCAGATACTGTGATGACAGATGCGTTAGAAGAACTCAGTGTAAAAGGCCAGGGACACTAAATCAATGCACAGCACCACGTGCAAGACAGGCCATTGAAAACCTAGTGCTTCTTTTTGGTGCCAACAGTACTATCTGATGGGTTCTGTTGGAAAAGAAAGTCAAAAAAAAAAAAAAAAGGGGGGGTAAAAAAATTCACAGCATTAATTAATGGGTGAAATTCAGCCACAAAGGAGCTTTGCTACAGAGGCAGCAGACACAAGCCAGCACCATCTCAGCTCGCCCAGAGGCCATTCCTGCTTCCCCAGCCACAGTCCCCCAGAAGCTGCTCCTCCTGCCCTAGCCCAGGACCCTTCCCACCTCACTTTCCCTGCCCCAAGCACCCGAGGAGTTGGTGCTGCTCCATATCACCCCATTTCATCTCTCCCAGTAAAGCACACTTCTGTATTTTTTTTCCCCCTTTCTTGTGGTCTCGTGATCACTGAATGGTCCAATTGTTTCTGTGTGCAGTTAACTGACAACGCTGTTTTCTCCTAGTGCCCTAGAGACCAAATTGCAGTGTCAAAAATAAGTTGGTTTTAGGCTGCTTCAATTGCAGCTGAGTTTCCTGCCCTGACCCCCAGCCCCAACATATATAGTTATTTGTATAGCAAAGCCTAACTTTGGGCCTGGACCCTGCACAAGCAGTATTATGCTGCATTAGCAGTGAGATTTTTTTTCTACAGTAAGACTCGACTGGGTCAAGCATTTGGACCCAGAAGCACAAAACTATCCTACAAATGAGGCCTTTCTTAGAGCAGAGACAAAACCTACAGGTAGAAGTCAAATAACTAGGTGTTTACTCATAGCTTAGGTTACAAAATGATGAGTTCCCTCATGCTGTGCCTTCCACAACCCCAATCACCATCCACTTTAGCCACTGCATCCTGTCCCCATAAAGGGCTCCAAGCTCTTTGCTGGTGACAGTAGCAGACACCATGTATATTCAGCACGGATACCCAAGGAAATATATCACAGTGCTACTGCCTCTGCCTGGCCACACCAGGAGCTCTGAACCCCCTGGCTGATTCCAATCAACATTACAGAAGGCAAGCTTCTCAAGCCATCAGCCTCCCATAGTTTCCACAGAAATGGGTCCTTGGTACTGAGAAAAAAAGCAAACAACCCACGCAGCTCCTGGGCTAAACCATACCATGAGTCCACTTCTTATGAGACACCAAGAATCTATACATGATTTCCAAAAGCTTCACTGAAGATTTAGGCTTTATTTAGTCACCAACCTCAGCCAGCCACAAGACAAAATATACTTACAGGGCTGTCTGTGATTTTTAAGTGTATTTTAAAGTTTTTATGTGTGTATGTAAATGTATATAAAGTATATTTTAAAACTTTAGAATCAACTACATCTCCCTGAAATCTGCAGGCAGCCCAACCATGACCTAAAGCTCCCAATGACCTGGCAAGAGCCGCACGTTCCCAGAGCCCTCTTCCTTGTGTGGCTGGCTTCCAGGGGGCTTGGGAATCACGTCCCCTACTCGAGGGACAGCAGATTTCCAAAGCCTTTCCAGATGTTTATCGTGGCAACCTCAACTACAACTACTAACAGGTCCAATTAGCAGCCTGACCTGATCTGCATCTTGCAGATGGTTACAGTGCACAGGTGAGACAACAAAACAGTAGCAGGTCCTGCAAGCCAGTGAGATCATTCCACTCCTGTCCCTCCACACATGGTGCTGGCTGCTGATCCCCCCCCCAGCTTTCTACACATTCCGGTACCATCAGAGCAGCTCATGTGTTGAATGAACAGCTCAGACCAGCTAGGGCGTGATAGCCCAACACAAGGAGCAGCTGCTGGGCACCGGGCGCAGCCTTCATGAGCCAGGTCTGGCTGGTCCCCAGAGGGCTCAGCTCAGCGCTGCCCGGGGTGGCTTTGGCCAGGCACATCTTCACAGATCAGGGCTAAACTGCCAACCTTGGGCGGCACCAGGGATCAGGCAGACGGCACATTCTTGAGTGTGGGACAACACCCCGGGGAGTTCTATGCTGACCGAACAATACATATTTTATATATATATAGATATATATATAGATATATATATATATCTCTATATCTCCTTACAGGAGAAAATCTTGACTCATCTTTCCCCACTTCTGTCCCAAGCTTTCTGTCCATGAGCTAATCAAATTAAAACTCCTACATCAAGTCTTGCTTCTCAAAATTTTCTACAACATTAATTTGAAATCCAGTCACCCTGCACACTTAGAAGACGACACATTTTAGGAAGCAACGAGGAAGCAGCCATGCAAATCCACAGGAGACGCTGACAGAATGAAAGTCCCAATGGCAGATGTCGCTGACACTTACCTGACCATTGCTCGTTACTCATCAGAGCACATCTTACACACAACCTACACATCTGTGGCCACATGTGAAGGTTCTGCAATGCACAGGTGCACATGTATGCATTAGCCTGAACTCTCCATGCCACCGTGCAACCTGCACAGCTCAGCATTTAATTGTTCCATGGCCAGGGGGGAGAGGGGGGGAGAAAATTTAAGGAGCTGGAGGGATGAACCAGTTCATGTCCGTACGCCTCAAAGATCACAAAGAAAATGAGTCAACTTCAAACTATATTTCCAGACTTAAAGTTAGCCATGTACCCAGGCAACTCATTGAGAAATATTTATGTAAAAGCAGCCAATCTTGAATTAGTCTATTTTTCTAATGTCTATAAATCTGATGCTTTTCATTCTGCAGATTTATGCCATTACCATTATTTTTCTTTAAAAACTAACTCCATTGCCTGTCCTAGATAAATATAGATGCAATTCTGATCCGTATTTTGAAGGGTATTTCTTTCAAATCACCCTCTCTATTTAGCTATCCTAAGTATGGCAGCCTGGAACATTACAGTACTGAAGAGCTACAGAATTACTTGCACAGAGATTCTTGCAATGTTTCTAACCCCAAAATTGCCACTAATGCAAGAACACAATTAGACCGAGCATTTACAGAGCACAACAAATATCTGACTACACAGTGCATTTATGTACTAGCAGGGGTTGAGAGCTTCCAAGTAATCGAAGGGATTTATTTTAGGGAAAGACGTGTGACTATGTATACTAAACGGCTTAGATGAACTCAACCAAACAGTTCAGCAAAGCAGATGTCCAGGCAGCTCGTCAGGCGCCTGCAAGCAGTGTTTAATGCATGGGCAAAGCGTGCTACAATGCTGTGGGCGGCTTACATCCGATATGAAAACATTCACAACTCGCTGCCCAACGAGTGAATGGCTCGCTGCGGTCACGCACCAGTGAGGAGCTTCTGGTTTAGTTCTGCAATGAACTGCAATAACCAGTCCCTGGGGAACAGGAGTCACAGGCTACGCAAATCAAGTTGGTTGGTGTTAGCTATTGATACAGACACTCGAGAGCAGCTCCCGAGGGAGAGATGGTGGGGGCAGTGCTGCTGCTGCTCCTCCCTCGTGTCCGCAGACAGCGAGCCCGCAAGCGGCACCCCACAGCAGGGACCAGGGCACACACACACACGTTCACGAGGCGGCTGCGCCCCAAGCCTTGCTTCTTGACTGAAGCACCTCAACAGCTCGTCATAGACCATCGTGCCTGTCCGGACCTTGTTAGTGGGGACAGGATGAGGCCACCCCTTCAGCAGGGACAACACACAGGCTGGGTATCATGCTGTTCACCATCCCAGCCCCTGCAGTCACCCTTACCTCCGTCAGCGTACGTCTCGGTGCCGTAGCCATCCTGCAGGCCGTTATTCCAGGTACCTTCATACTTAGCTCCGCTGCTCATGCTCTGCCTCGCACCGTACCGTCCCTTAAAGCCATGGGTCCACTCGCCTCTGTAAACCCACCGTCCTTTGGTCTCGATTCCGAGGCCATGCCTCTTGCCTTGGGACCAGTAGCCTTCATAGGTGTTGCCGCTGGGCCACGTGTATATGCCCACCACTTCGAAGCCGTAGTTCCAGGAGCCCGAGTACTCGCCCTGGCCCTTGGGGCCGGTGCAGATGCCGTGCCCGTGGGCTTTGCCCCCTTCCCAGCCCCCGCAATAGGCGCCTCCATCATCGAAATCAAACCTGCCGCCGCTCATGGTACCCCGCGGAGCCCCCTCAGCCGGGCAGCAATCCCAGGGGCAGAGCTCCGGGGCGCGGGGGCCGCTGCCGCATCCCCGAAGGTGCCGGGTTGGGCGCCGGGAGCAGCCGCTCCTGCCTCGCCTCGCCCGGCCGAGGGACCGGGGAACGGGAGGAAGGAGAAATTGGAGGGAGGGGAGAGGGGTGGGCCGGGCCCGAGCCCCCC